>NC_135238.1:186558460-186858460 GCF_051348905.1 Ranitomeya variabilis | reverse complement strand
TTGTTAGACCATTGACTGATTTGACTAAGAAGGGTGCTGATGTTGCTGATTGGTCCCCTGCTGCTGTGGAGGCCTTTCGGGAGCTTAAGCGCCGCTTTTCTTCCGCCCCTGTGCTGCGTCAGCCTGATGTTGATCTTCCTTTTCAGCTTGAGGTCGACGCTTCTGAAATCGGAGCTGGGGCGGTTTTGTCGCAGAGAAGTTCCGATTGCTCCGTGATGAGACCTTGTGCTTTTTTCTCACGTAAATTTTCGCCCGCCGAGCGGAATTATGATATTGGGAATCGGGAGCTTTTGGCCATGAAGTGGGCTTTTGAGGAGTGGCGTCATTGGCTTGAGGGGGCTAGACATCAGGTGGTGGTATTGACTGACCACAAAAATCTAATTTATCTTGAGTTCGCCAGACGCCTGAATCCTAGACAGGCGCGCTGGTCGTTGTTTTTCTCTCGGTTTAATTTTGTGGTGTCCTACCTGCCGGGTTCTAAGAATGTTAAGGCGGATGCCCTTTCTAGGAGTTTTGAGCCTGACTCCCCTGGTAATTCTGAACCTACAGGTATCCTTAAGGATGGAATGATATTGTCTGCCGTTTCTCCAGACCTGCGGCGGGCCTTGCAGGAGTTTCAGGCGGATAGACCTGATCGTTGCCCACCTGGTAGACTGTTTGTTCCTGATGATTGGACCAGTAAAGTCATTTCTGAGGTTCATTCTTCTGCGTTGGCAGGTCATCCTGGAATCTTTGGTACCAGGGATTTGGTGGCAAGGTCCTTCTGGTGGCCTTCCCTGTCTCGAGATGTGCGAGGCTTCGTGCAGTCTTGTGACGTTTGTGCTCGGGCCAAGCCTTGTTGTTCTCGGGCTAGTGGATTGTTGTTGCCCTTGCCTATCCCGAAGAGGCCCTGGACGCACATCTCGATGGATTTTATTTCGGATCTTCCTGTTTCTCAGAAGATGTCTGTCATCTGGGTGGTGTGTGATCGTTTCTCTAAGATGGTCCATTTGGTTCCCCTGCCTAAGTTGCCTTCTTCTTCCGAGTTGGTTCCTCTGTTTTTTCAAAATGTGGTCCGTTTGCATGGTATTCCGGAGAATATCGTTTCTGACAGAGGAACCCAATTCGTGTCTAGATTTTGGCGAGCATTCTGTGCTAGGATGGGCATAGATTTGTCTTTCTCGTCTGCTTTCCATCCTCAGACTAATGGCCAGACCGAGCGGACGAATCAGACCTTGGAGACATATTTGAGGTGTTTTGTGTCTGCAGATCAGGATGATTGGGTTGCTTTTTTGCCTTTAGCGGAGTTTGCCCTCAATAATCGGGCCAGCTCTGCCACCTTGGTGTCTCCCTTTTTCTGTAATTCGGGGTTTCATCCTCGATTTTCTTCTGGTCAGGTGGAATCTTCAGATTGTCCTGGAGTGGATGCTGTGTGTTATGACCCCAATGGCGAGGGTCTCAGAGGTACGTGGAAGTCTGCAGAATACAAAAATCCAGCTCATAGGGCAGTGGTAACTGGGTTGACCATATATCTACTCCTAACGCCAACACTAGAAGTAGCCGGGGATCATTCCTACGTTGATTCTAGATGACACGCTCCAGCCGGAGAATCTAGCTACCCCTAGTAGAGGAAAACAAAAGACCTTTCTTGCCTCCAGAGAAGGGGACCCCAAAGCTGGATAGAAGCCCCCCACAAATAATAACGGTGAGGTAAGAGGAAATGACAAACACAGAAATGAACCAGGTTTAGCACAGAGAGGCCCGCTTACTGATAGCAGAATAAAGAAAGGTAACTTATATGGTCAACAAAAACCCTATCAAAATCCACACTGGAAATTCAAGAACCCCCGAACCGTCTAACGGTCCGGGGGGAGAACACCAGCCCCCTAGAGCTTCCAGCAAAGGTCAGGATATAGATTTGGAACAAGCTGGACAAAAATACAAAACCAAAACAAATAGCAAAAAGCAAAAGGCAGACTTAGCTGATATAACTGGAACCAGGATCAGTAGACAAGAGCACAGCAGACTAGCTCTGATAACTACGTTGCCAGGCATTGAACTGAAGGTCTAGGGAGCTTATATAGCAACACCCCTAACTAACGACCCAGGTGCGGATAAAAGGAATGACAGAAAAACCAGAGTCAAAAAACTAGTAACCACTAGAGGGAGCAAAAAGCAAATTCACAACAGTACCCCCCCCCTTAGTGAGGGGTCACCGAACCCTCACCACGACCACCAGGGCGATCAGGATGAGCGGCATGAAAGGCACGAACTAAATCGGCCGCATGAACATCAGAGGCGACCACCCAGGAATTATCCTCCTGACCATAGCCCTTCCACTTGACCAGGTACTGAAGCCTCCGCCTGGAGAGGCGAGAATCCAAGATCTTCTCCACCACGTACTCCAACTCGCCCTCAACCAACACCGGAGCAGGAGGCTCAGCAGAAGGAACTACAGGCACAATGTACCGCCGCAACAAGGACCTATGAAATACATTGTGAATAGCAAATGACACAGGAAGATCCAGACGAAAAGATACAGGATTAAGGATTTCCAATATCTTGTAAGGCCCAATAAAACGAGGTTTAAATTTGGGAGAGGAGACCTTCATAGGAACAAAGCGGGAAGAAAGCCATACCAAATCCCCAACGCGTAGTCGGGGACCCACACCGCGGCGGCGGTTGGCAAAGCGCTGAGCCCTCTCCTGTGACAACTTCAAGTTGTCCACCACATGATTCCAGATCCGCTGCAACCTATCTATCACAGAATCCACCCCAGGACAGTCAGAAGGCTCCACATGACCCGAAGAAAAGCGAGGATGGAAACCAGAGTTGCAGAAAAAAGGCGAAACCAAGGTGGCGGAACTAGCCCGATTATTAAGGGCAAACTCAGCCAACGGCAAGAATGTCACCCAATCGTCCTGATCAGCAGAGACAAAACACCTCAAATAAGCCTCCAAAGTCTGATTGGTTCGCTCCGTCTGTCCATTAGTCTGAGGATGGAAAGCAGACGAAAACGACAAATCAATGCCCATCCTACTACAAAAGGATCGCCAGAACCTAGAAACGAACTGGGATCCTCTGTCTGACACAATATTCTCAGGGATGCCGTGCAAACGAACGACGTTCTGGAAAAACACAGGAACCAGATCGGAAGAGGAAGGCAGCTTAGGCAAAGGAACCAAATGGACCATCTTGGAGAAGCGATCACATATCACCCAGATAACGGACATGCCCTGAGATAGCGGAAGATCAGAAATGAAATCCATGGAGATATGTGTCCAAGGTCTCTTCGGGACAGGCAAGGGCAAGAGCAAACCGCTGGCACGAGAACAGCAAGGCTTAGCTCGAGCACAAGTCCCACAGGACTGCACAAATGACCGCACATCCCTTGACAAGGAAGGCCACCAAAAGGACCTGGCCACCAGATCTCTGGTGCCAAAAATTCCCGGGTGACCTGCCAACACCGAGGAATGAACCTCGGAAATGACTCTGCTGGTCCATTTATCCGGGACAAACAGTCTGTCAGGTGGACAAGACTCAGGCCTATCAGCCTGAAATCTCTGCAACACACGTCGCAGATCCGGAGAAATAGCTGACAAGATAACTCCATCTTTAAGAATACCAACAGGATCAGCGACTCCAGGAGCATCAGGCACAAAGCTCCTAGAAAGAGCATCGGCCTTCACATTCTTTGAACCTGGTAAATACGAGACAACAAAATCAAAGCGGGAGAAAAACAATGACCAGCGGGCCTGTCTCGGATTAAGGCGTTTAGCAGACTCGAGATACATCAGATTTTTGTGATCAGTCAAGACCACCACACGATGCTTAGCACCCTCGAGCCAATGACGCCACTCCTCAAATGCCCATTTCATGGCCAACAACTCCCGATTGCCCACATCATAATTTCGCTCGGCAGGCGAAAACTTCCTGGAGAAAAAGGCACAAGGTTTCATAACAGAGCAACCAGGGCCTCTCTGCGACAAAACGGCCCCTGCTCCAATCTCTGAAGCATCCACCTCAACCTGAAAGGGAAGTGAGACATCGGGCTGGCACAAAACAGGCGCCGAAGTAAACCGGCGCTTCAACTCCTGGAAAGCCTCCACGGCAGCAGGAGCCCAGTTAGCTACATCGGAGCCCTTCTTGGTCATATCCGTCAACGGTTTCACAATGCTAGAAAAATTAGCGATAAAACGACGGTAGAAGTTAGCGAAACCCAAGAACTTCTGAAGACTCTTAACCGACGAGGGCTGAGTCCAATCAAGAATAGCTCGGACCTTGACTGGGTCCATCTCCACAGCAGTAGCACAAGCCATTCCGGCGTCTATGAATTTTCCGCTCATTTCTAGTCAGGATTCTATCACATTGCATTAAATCAGGTGTCTGTTCAGACAACACCATGAGGGAATTTGCGGTTTTTCTATCACATTGCACCGAATTAGGTGTCTGTTCAGACAACACCATGAGGGAATTTGCGGTCTTGCGCTCCCGCAACCGCCGGTCAATTTGAATAGCCAGTGCCATAGTATCATTGAGACCTGTGGGAATGGGAAAACCCACCATAACATTCTTAATGGCTTCAGATAGGCCATTTCTAAAATTAGCGGCCAGTGCACACTCGTTCCAATGTGTCAGCACGGACCATTTCCGAAATTTTTGGCAATACACTTCAGCCTCGTCCTGCCCCTGAGACATAGCCAGCAAGGCCTTTTCTGCCTGAATCTCAAGATTGGGTTCCTCATAAAGTAAACCGAGCGCCAGAAAAAACGCATCAATATCAGCCAATGCCGGATCTCCTGGCGCCAGCGAAAAAGCCCAATCCTGAGGGTCGCCCCGTAAGAACGAAATAACTATTTTTACTTGCTGAGCAGAGTCTCCAGATGAACAGGGTCTCAGAGACAAAAACAATTTACAATTATTCACAAAATTCCTAAACTTAAACCTGTCTCCGGAAAACAGTTCAGGAATCGGTATTTTAGGTTCTGACCTAGGATTTCTGATAACATAGTCTTGTATGCCCTGCACACGAGTAGCCAGCTGGTCCACACTTGTAATCAAGGTCTGGACATTCATGTCTGCAGCAAGCATAGCCACTCTGAGGTAAAGGGGAAGAAGAAAGAAAAAAAAAACAACTCAGAATCTTCTTTCTTATAATCCCTCTTCTGCAACGCATTAAACATTTAATACTGGCCTGGCAAACTGTTATGACCCCAATGGCGAGGGTCTCAGAGGTACGTGGAAGTCTGCAGAATACAAAAATCCAGCTCATAGGGCAGTGGTAACTGGGTTGACCATATATCTACTCCTAACGCCAACACTAGAAGTAGCCGGGGATCATTCCTACGTTGATTCTAGATGACACGCTCCAGCCGGAGAATCTAGCTACCCCTAGTAGAGGAAAACAAAAGACCTTTCTTGCCTCCAGAGAAGGGGACCCCAAAGCTGGATAGAAGCCCCCCACAAATAATAACGGTGAGGTAAGAGGAAATGACAAACACAGAAATGAACCAGGTTTAGCACAGAGAGGCCCGCTTACTGATAGCAGAATAAAGAAAGGTAACTTATATGGTCAACAAAAACCCTATCAAAATCCACACTGGAAATTCAAGAACCCCCGAACCGTCTAACGGTCCGGGGGGAGAACACCAGCCCCCTAGAGCTTCCAGCAAAGGTCAGGATATAGATTTGGAACAAGCTGGACAAAAATACAAAACCAAAACAAATAGCAAAAAGCAAAAGGCAGACTTAGCTGATATAACTGGAACCAGGATCAGTAGACAAGAGCACAGCAGACTAGCTCTGATAACTACGTTGCCAGGCATTGAACTGAAGGTCTAGGGAGCTTATATAGCAACACCCCTAACTAACGACCCAGGTGCGGATAAAAGGAATGACAGAAAAACCAGAGTCAAAAAACTAGTAACCACTAGAGGGAGCAAAAAGCAAATTCACAACAGCTGTGGTGGAGAGGTTGCATCAGATTTGGGGGCAGGTAGTGGACAATTTGAAGTTGTCCCAGGAGAAGACTCAGCTTTTTGTCAACCGCCGGCGTCGGGTTGGTCCTCGGCTTTGTGTTGGGGACTTGGTGTGGTTGTCTTCTCGTTTTGTCCCTATGAGGGTTTCTTCTCCTAAGTTTAAGCCTCGGTTCATCGGCCCGTACAAGATATTGGAGATTCTTAACCCTGTGTCCTTCCGTTTGGACCTCCCTGCATCTTTTTCTATTCATAATGTTTTTCATCGGTCATTATTGCGCAGGTATGAGGTACCGGTTGTGCCTTCCGTTGAGCCTCCTGCTCCGGTGTTGGTTGAGGGCGAGTTGGAGTACGTTGTGGAAAAAATCTTGGACTCCCGTGTTTCCAGACGGAAACTCCAGTATCTGGTCAAATGGAAGGGATACGGTCAGGAGGATAATTCTTGGGTGACTGCCTCTGATGTTCATGCCTCCGATTTGGTCCGTGCCTTTCATAGGGCTCATCCTGATCGCCCTGGTGGTTCTGGTGAGGGTTCGGTGCCCCCTCCTTGAGGGGGGGGGTACTGTTGTGAAATTGGATTTTGGGCTCCCCCGGTGGCCACTGGTGGAATTGAACTGGTGTGCATCATCCTCTCTGTTCACCTGTTTCCATCAGGATGTGGGAGTCGCTATTTAGCCTTGCTCCTCTGTCACTTCCATGCCGGTCAACATTGTAATCAGAAGCCTTTCTGTGCATGTTCCTGCTGCTAGACAACTCCCAGCTAAGTTGGACTTTAGTCCTTGTTTGTTTTTGCATTTTGTTCCAGTTCACAGCTGTAGTTTCGTTTCTGTGTCTGGAAAGCTCTTGTGATCTGAAATTGCCACTCTGATGTTATGAGTTAATACTAGAGTCTTAAAGTAATTTCAGGATGGTGTTTTGATAGTGTTTTTAGCTGACCATGAAGGTGTCCTTTCTGTCTTCCTGCTATTTGGTAAGCGGACCTCAATTTTGCTAAACCTATTTTCATACTACGTTTGTCATTTCATCTAAAATCACCACCAATATTTGTGGGGGCCTCTGTCTGCCTTTCGGGGAATTTTCTCTGGAGGTGAGCCAGGACTGTGTTTTCCTCTGCCGGGATTGGTTGGTCCTCCGGCCGGCGCTGGGCGTCTAGGGATAAAGCGCGGGCTACGCTACCCGGCTACTGTTAGTTGTGCGGCAGGTTTAGTTCATGGTCAGTTTAGTTTCCATCCTTCCAAGAGCTAGTTCTTATTTTTGCTGGGCTATGTTCTCTTGCCATTGAGAACCATAACAAATAACCACAGCGGTTTTGCACTGCGGATTTATCAAATCTGCTGCAGAAAATTCCGCAGCGGAATCCGCAGCGTGGGCACATGGCCTAAACGCACAATAAACTGCTTCAAAACCGCACCAAAAACTGCATCAAAACCACACCAAATACTGCATCAAAACCGCACCAAATACTGCATCAAAAGTTCGCCAAAAACTGCATAAAAAAGCATCAAAAACCTGAATCAAAACCACGCAAAAAAGCACCAAATACTGCAGCAAAACCTGAATCAAAACCGCGCAAAAACCACACCAAAAACTGCATCAAAACTGCTCCAAATATTGCATCAAAAATGCACCAAAAATGCATCAAACCCTCACCAAGAACTGTATCAAAAACTGCAGCAAAACGGCACCAAAACAGCATCAAAACCGCACCAACAACAGCATCAAAACCGCACCAAATACTGCATCATAACCGCACCAAAAACTGCATCAAAACAGCACCAAATACTGCATCAAAACCACACCAAATACTGCATCAAAACTGCACCAAAAACTGAATCAAAACCGCACCAAAAACAGCATCAAAACCGCACCAAAAACTGCATCAAAACCGCACCAAAAACTGCATCATAACCGCACCAAAAACTGCATCAAAACTGAATCAAAAACTGCATCAAAACTTCACCAAAAACTGCATAAAAAAGCATCAAAAACCTGAATCAAAACCACGCAAAAAACCGCACCAAATACTGCAGCAAAAACTGAATCAAAACCACGCAAAAACCGCACCAAGAACTGCATCAAAACCAAACAAAAAACCCGCATGAAAACCACGCAAAAAAATATGAAAAAAACGTGAAAAAAATGCATAAAAAACGCAGCTGCGTTTTCAGCAAGGAGATGCAGATTTTGTGCAGAAAATTCTGCACCCAAATCTGCAACGTGTGCACACAGCATAAAATTGACCTGCCATTATGATTTTCCAGGTCATTACGAGTTCATAGACACCAAACACGTGTAGATTATTTTTTATCTAAGTGGTAAAAAAAAATTCAAAACTTTGCTAAAAAGAAATAAAATAATTGCGCCGTTTTCCGATACCCGTAGCGTCTATATTTTCTGAGATATTGGGTCGGGTGAGGGCTAATTTTTTGCTCGCCGAGCTGACGTTTTTAATGATACCACTTTTGTGCAGATACGTTCTTTTGATTGCCCATTATTGCATTTTGATGCAATGTCGCGGCGACCAAAAAAACATAATTTTTTTTGTTGTAATGAAAACAACTGACATGTTGCTCACCGCCGAAGCCCACCTCAAAGCGTGGGGATAATGCCAGCTGATGTACTATTCCGTCAGCTGGCAGAAAGGGGTTAATGAACAATATGTTTCAGTTAAAAAAAAACAAAGAAAAAAAAATATGGCGTGGGCTCCCGCGAAATTTTCTGCGCCAGAGGGGGAAAGCCGACAGCCGAGGGCCAATATTTGTAGCCTGCTATGAATATCAGCCCGCAGCTGTCTGCGTAGCCTTTACTGGCTATTAAAATAGGGGGACCCCCCCAAAAAATGACGTGGGGTCCCCCTATATTTCATAGCCAGAAAGGCTACGCAGACAGCTGCGGGCTGATATTCATAGCCTAGAGAGGGGCCATGGATATTGGCCCTCCCCCCAGCTACAAATACCAGTCCGCAGCCGCCCCAGAAATGGCGCATCTGTAAGATGCGCCAATTCCGGCACTTAGCCCCTATCTTCCCACTCCGGTGTAGCGGTGGGATATGGGGTAATAAGGGGTTAATGTCACCTTGCTATTGTAAGGTGACATTAAGCCGGGTTAATAACGGAGAGGCGTCAATAAGACGCCTATCCGTTATTAATCCAATAGTATTAAAGGATTAATAAAACACACACACATTAGGAAAAAAGTATTTTAACCCCTTCACCCCCAGAGCTTTTTCCGTTTTTTCGTTTTTGTTTTTCGCTCCCCTACTTCCCAGAACCATAACTTTTTTATTTTTCAGTCAATATGGCCATATGAGGGCTTATTTTTTGCGGGACGAGATGTACTTTTGAACGATACCATTGGTTTTACCATGCCATGTAACAGAAAATGGGAAAAAAATTCCAAGTGTGATGAAATTGCAAAAAAAAGTGCAATCTCAGACTTGTTTTTCGTTTGGCTTTTTTGCTAGGTTCACTAAATGCTAAAACTAACCTGCCATTATGATTCTCCAGGTCATTACGAGTTCATAGACACCTAACATGTCTAGTTTATGTTTTATCTAAGTGGTGGATAAAAATTCCAAAGTTTGCAAAAAAAAAAAAAAAAAAGTGTGCGATTTTCCGATACCCGTAGCGTCTCCAATTTTCGTGATCTGGGGTCAGGTGAGCGCTTCTTTTTTGCATGCCAAGCTGTCATTTTTAATGATACCATTTTGGTGTAGATACGTTCTTTGATCGCCCGTTATTGCACTTTAATGCAATGTCGCGGCGACCAAAAAACCGTAATTTTGGCGTTTTGATTTTTTTTCTCGCTACGCCATTTAGTGGTCAGGTTAATCCTTTGTTTTTATTGATAGATCGGGCGATTCTGAACGCGGTGATACCAAATATGTGTAGGTTTGATTTTTTTTTAATTGTTTTATTTTGATTGGGGCGAAAGGGGGGTGATTTAAACTTTTATATATTTTTTATATTTTTAAACACTTTTTTTTTTTTATTTTGGCATGCTTCAATAGCCTCCATAGGAGGCTAAAAGCATGCACTACACGATCGGCTCTGCTACATAGAGGTGAAGTACAGATCACCTCTATGTAGTAGAAATGGTGGTGTACTTTGAGCGCCGACCACAGGGTGGCGCTCAAAGCAATCGGCCATCAACAACCATAGAGGTCTCAAGGAGACCTCTGGTTGTTATGGCAATGCACCGCTGACCCTTGATCATGTGACGGGGGTCAGCGGTGTGAGCACTTCCGGCCGTGCAGCCGGGAGCGCTAGTTAAATGCCGCTGTCAGCGCTTGACGGCGGCATTTAACTAGTTAATGGGGGCGGGCGGATCGCGATTCCACTCGCGCTCATTGCGCACACATGTCAGCTGTACAAAACAGCTGACATATTGCGGCTTTAAGGTGGGCTCACCGCCGGAGCCCACCTTAAAGCAGGGGATCTGCCAGCTAACGTACTATTCCGTCAGCTGGCAGAAAGGGGTTAATATTCTTCATTTAAGCATACTTACCATACTTCGGCGCCTGCAAAAAATGTAAAATAATAAACCGTATACTACCTGTCCACCGTAGTCCAATTAATAACGAGTGTCCCATGACGATCTCCCCTATAGAACAGTGACATCGGGTGATGTCACTGCTCTATAGGACCCTATGTGACACACTGACAGGAGACAATGGCTCCTGCAGTGCATCACTGAGAGGTTACTATAGTTCACTGGTCTCACTTTATGGCAAAAAGCTGCGTGGGAACTTTCTCACACAGCAATGCCAAAAGTGAGACTAGGGACTATTTTCTCACAGGGGCGTAGGAATACATTGTGGGGAAAACATTGTGGAAGGATACCTTCCATCATTGTATTCCTGGAGCCCCTGGAGAGCGGTCGCATCAGCTGATGCTCCTGCTCTCCACGGGAGATCGGCGAGGGACACTCGTTTTAATTGGATTTCTGCGGATCAGGGAGTATAGTGTTTGTTTATTATTTTAATATTTTTTACAGGTAACACTGGCTTCGAGGAACAAAGTGACAAGTGATAGTGAGTATGTACTCTATGTTTTATGTACTGTACGTCTGTATGTATGTTGTATGTATGTACTGTATGTATGTACTGTATGTGGCATGTTGCATGTCGTATGTTGCATGTCGTCGCATGTTGCATGTTTCATGTCACATGTTGCATGTCGTCACATGTTGCATGTTCTCGCATGTTGCATGTTGTCGCATGGTGCATGTCGCATATCACATGTCTCATGTTGCATGTTGTCGCATGTCACATGTTGTCACATGTCGCATGCCCTCGCATGTTGTATGTCGCATTTCGTCGCATGTCACATGTTGCATGTTGTTGCATGCCGTCGCATGTTGCATGTTGTCGCATGTTGCATGTCGTTGCATGTCGTCGCATGTCACATGTTGCATGTCATTGCATGTCGTCGTATGTTGTCGAATGTTGCATGTCGCCGCATGTCACATGTCGCATGTCGTCGCATGTTGCATGTCGTCGAATGCTGCATGTCGTCGCATGTTGCATGTCACATGTTGTCATATGTCGCATGCTGCCACATGTTGCATTTCGCATGTCATCTCATGTCACATGTCGCATGTCGCATGTTGTCACATGTTGCATGTTGACGCATGTCACATGTCGTTGCATGTCACATGCCGTCACATGTTGTTGCATGTTGCATGTGGCATGTTGCATGTCGTCGCATGTTGCATGTAACATTTTGCATGTCATATGTCGCATTCCCTCTCATGTCGCCACATGTTGCATGTCACATGGTGTATGTTGTATGTCTGTATGTACTGTGTCTGCATGTTGTATGTACTGTATGTCTGTATGTATGTACGTGTGTGTGTGTGTGTGTTGGTTTTTTTTACATTCAACACATTAGCTGGATGATGGGACTACTACTGTCCCATCATTGGCTAATGTGTCACTCACTGTCACTGTAGCAGGCATCGTCCGATAGGACTTGTAGTCCCATCGGACGACGCCTGCACACAGAGACACACACAGCAATGACGCCTGCAGCAGACCCCAGCACGGCCAGCGGACCCACCGCACCGCCCGGCGTAGCCCCACAGCACATCCCGGCGCCGACACATGCCGGCGCAGGCACCGGCAGATGCCGGCATCACGGCACATCTCGGCGCCGACACATCCCGGCGCAGGCACCGGCACATGCCGGCACCACAGCACATCCAAGCATCACGGCACATCCAAGCATCACGGCACATCCCGACGCGGCACAATGGCAAATCCAGGCACAGCACCACGGCACATCCCGCAGACTCCTCTGCGCCCACCCATCCCAGAACACAGCGTTCACATCCCTATCTACTACCTAGCCCTCTGCTGGATGTCCTCATATGAACTCGAGCGTGGGAACTTTTCACAGGCTCCAGTTCATGAGGACATCCAGCAGAGGGCGCATCACCGCAACTCAAGGTAACTACAGGTCACCCTGCTTTCCATTCATTCCCCTGGTTTTTACAGGCAGGTGCAGCTGCATTAACAGGCTTCTGCTTGTAAAATTAGTTAACCCTTTCAGATGGATTTGCAACGTGGGACAGAACGACAGAAGGTATGGAATATTGTTGTTTGTTTTTTTTTTACTTTGTTTCAGGTGACAAGGGTCTTCAGGTGGATTAAGAGTCTAATAAAATATTACAACAACATCTGTCTTTATTTAATTAAAATACTTTGTAATAATGTGTGTTTTCTTAACCATTTCATACTATTGGATTAATAATGGATAGGTGTCATAATTGACGCCTCTCCGTTATTAATCTGGCTTAATGTCACCTTACAATAGCAAGGTGACATTAACCCTTCATTACCCCATATCCCACCGCTACACGGGAGTGGGAAGAGAGTGGCCAAGTGCCAGAATAGGCGCATCTTCCAGATGTGCCTTTTCTGGGGTGGCTGGGGGCAGATGTTTTTAGCCAGGGGGGGGGGCAATAACCATGGACCCTCTCCAGGCTATTAATATCTGCCCTCAGTCACTGGCTTTACCACTCTGGTGGAGAAAATTGTGCGGGAGCCCACGCCAATTTTTTCCGTGATTTAACCCTTTAATTTAATAGCTAGAGGGCCCAAATTTTGCACATACACACTACTAACATTATTAGTGTGGAATATGCAAAAAAAAAAGGGATATGAGATGGTTTACTGTATGTAAACCATGTCTCATATCCTGTCGGGTTTGGGAAGGAGATAGCAAAAGCCGGCAATTGAATTGCCGGCTTTTCTCTATAACACCGTTGCGTATTTCTTGCAAGTCACACTGCTGGTTCGTGAGTAATCCATATTTTTCTCGCCCCCATAGACTTTCATTGGCGATTTTTTTGCGCAATACGGTGACAAACGCAGCATGCTGCGATTTTCTACGGCCGTATAATACAGATCCGTAAAATACGGCTGATAGGAGCTGGGCCATAGAGAATCATTGGGCCGTGTGTAATGCGTATTTTACGGACGTATTTTCTTGCGCTCATACGTCCGTAAAACTCGCTAGTGTGACGCCGGCCTAACTGTCCTAAAACCTCTGCCAAACCCGTCACATTTTTGCCCTATGTAATACATTTGTGGTCTTCCCTAGAAATATTAGACACTTTCCCATTCATCTATAAATTAGCTTAATAAACTTGGAACTAAATTAATTAATACAATTGATAATTATCAACGGCTCATTCACACGTTATATTTTCTTATACTAGTGATGATGATATTTTTATTTCTATAGCGCCAACATTTTCTGACCACTTTACAATTAAGCAGGGACATGAACAGACAATAAATATATCACAAAGTGACACAGATCAGCAGGTACAGGAGGAGTGAGGGTCCTGCTCGCAAGCTACAATCTATAAGGAAATAGGGTGGGATGTGCTATCCGTGCTTTTCACAGATAACACTTGTGCCTAAAATAGTGAATGGGGCAGTTCACATGTCCGGGATTGTTTGTAGTCCATACAAAATCATGGAGATATGTTCCATACTGATCCAAACGTCAGAACAAAATTGTCAATGCAAGTCTATGGGTCTGTGTAAAAATCGAACAGAACTGTCATCTTAGTGATGTCCGAGTCCGATCTAAACGTCAGATCAAAATACACATATAGCTCAGCCGTGAGACCACCATCGATCCTGGTCAAGTATCCAACATCTTTGGCTGTGAGGCTATGTGCACACGTCAGGATTTCTTGCAGAAATTTCCTGACCAAAACCGGACATTTTCTGCAAGAAATCCTGTGCGTTTTTTCATGTTTTTCTCGCATTTTTTGTGTGGATTTTTTTGCAGATTTTTCCGGGGGTTCCAAATGCAATAATATGGTGGGAAATCCGCAAAAAATCAGCAAAATTAATGAACATGCTGCGTTTTTTACCGCGATGCATTTTTTTCGCGGGAAAAAAAAGTGACATATGCACAAAAATTGCGGAATGCATTCTAAATGATGGGATGCATATGTATGCGTTTTTATAGCGAAAAAACGCAAAAAATCCGGAAAGTGTGTACATACCCTGAAACAACCCCATATGATCAGGTTTCCTCTACCAAAACTTGACAGTTCCTTCAATGATTGCAGCCATTGGCCCCGTTTTCCCTTGTTTCTTCCAGACCCATTTGCACCCATCAGAGACTAGTCTGTTGCCTTTCATCTCATCGCTCCAAATCACCCATCTTCAATCTTATACTGTCCATTTGTCATACGTTTTTGCAAACTCAAGCCAACGCTTCTCATCACAATAGTGAAGTTGAAGTCTCTCACCTTATTTGCAGCTTCCAGACTTGTGTAACGTCTGCAGGACAATTGATTGATTTTTGTATGGTTATCCTGAGGAAGGAGTCGGTGGAATCTGAAACGCATCAACAATAAACAATACATTTGTGTATAAGACAGCCAAGATGATTGTCTATAAAATGATGGGAGTCTCACGTTGGAAGCAGTAGTGGATGGTGAGATATGGAGCCTGAAAGTCAAAAGGTCAAAACATTGTTACTCTTTTGCTCGTCAGTGTGTTTGTCTTAGGGTATGTGTCCACGGGCCGTTTTACATCCGGAATAGCAGCGGATTGAACGCTGAGCAGAGCCGCAGCATTCAATCTGCCGCGTCCAGATGTTACAGCATAGTGGAGGGGATTTTATGAAATCCCGTCTCCACTATGCGTGCTAATACGCACCCGGCGGCCCTGCGATTCCGGACATGCGCCGCGTCTTTTTAGATCGCAGCATGTCCGTTTACCTTGCTGCGCCGCTGCAAGGTAAATCACAGGGCCCTATGTGTGGGGTGCGATGATGCCGGATGTGTGCAATGAACACATCCGGCATCATCGTGTCTCCAGAAGGGGGCGGGGCTTAGGGCAGAGCGAGTTTTCCGCTCCGTCCAAAGCGCCGGCCATCCTGAACGTGGACACGCACCCTTAGGATCTTCTTGTGTTTTTAGGGGGTTGATTTGTGGTCTGTTTATTTTATACTTATTATTGGTAATTTTTTAAATATATTTATTTGTGTTAATAATTTTTGATATATTATATTACTACTATATTTTTAATACAGATTGTTATATGGAAAAAAATACATTGAAGAAAAAAAACCTGATATAAACAATAGGTCATTTTCTCATGAGGCCTTCAGCGTAACCTCATTATAATGTGATATTTGCAGGTGATTCATGTTTCGTCCTGAAGGTTTAGAGCTGGAGTGGCCTCTGCTGGTAACACCTAGTACTGCACAACAGATGGAAGCATTTTATTGGTTTCGCCAGTAGGTGTCAGTAGCGCTCAGTGTAACGGCATCACAGAGAGATAAGGAGACGTAATATCAGAATCTGGGGAGATAGTGAGAAAGTACAGGAGGAATATATATATATATATATATTTACATTTTCATATTTTGCATAGTTCATTATTTTTACCTTCCAAGCAGCAACCGAATAATAATTATTGCAGATGTGACTGAGGGTTAATAATGATCTGGTGAAAAAAGAAAAAACAGCTCCGACTCTAGGGGCATTGTAGCACGGAAGCCAAGGGATCAAATGTAGAAACAATTCAGCGTCTTAAAATGTCGATGTTTATTAGAGAACTAAGTACAAAGTTCAATGCATAGTATTTACATAGACAGTCTTGAATGTTTGCATTGAATTTTCTAATAAACATCACAATTTTAAGAAATTGGATCTTTTTCTACATTAATAATGATTTCCCGATCTAAAATGAATATTTTCTGTGTGTATAAAAAGTGGTTGTCACGCTGTGTTGTCCAGCCTGCTCTCCATTGTAGACTCTACAACGAGGGCTATGGACGGGGCGATCCGCACCGCTGATCGGCATGGGGTCTCTTAGGCCGCGTCCGACCTCCTCCCACTTCAGGACCACTGGTTAGTTCTGAGGTCCCCCAGGGTCACAAATACCGACCTGATGTTGACACCCCAATCGGCATAGCACAGGGCAGCCCAGAACACCTGGACTCAAGCGCTCCAGCACTCAGCCTCCCTGGTAACTAGGATTACAGGCGCACGCCACCGCGCCCGGCGATTGTCTAGTGCTGCTATTACTGACTAGAGGCTGCAAGGAGCCGTGACGTCATCGGGAGCCACAGCGCCATCTAGTGTCTGCAGGATGAACCTGCCATAAAGTCAGTAACATAAGTCAGTATACCGCTGCAACATGGTCACAAATCACAGTAACATCAGAAATAACCTCAGAAATACTCTGACACCGGAGTCTGATACTTGATTCTGATACCTGACTTTCACATATCAAAGTCACAAATGAAAGTCAAACCTCAGAAATACTCTGTCTGATACCGGAGTCTGATACTTGACTCTGATACAGGAAATTAGTAAAATTAGTAAAATTAGCAAAAATTAGTACCTGGGATCACTTGACCTTGTGGTGCAATGGTAAGGCCGACGGCTGTAGTCTCTAGACGCAGGATCCATTTTTTGTCGGCCGGATCCTTTTTTTTTTCCGCCGGATTGGTTTTATCTTTCTGCCGGATCCGTTTTTTCCACCGGGTCCGTTTTTTTCCGCCGATCCGTTTTTTTTTTGCCGAATCCGTCGTTTTTTCGCCAGTCGGTTTGTTTTTGCGCCAGATCCGTTTTTTTTCGCCGGATCCGTATTTTTCCGCCGATCCGTTTTTCCGCCGGATCCGTATTTTTCCGCCAATCCGTTTTTCCGCCAGATCCGTTTTTTTTTCCGCCGGATTCGGTTTTTTTCCGCAGATCCGTTTTTTTTTTGCCGAATCCGTTTTTTTTCCCGCCAATCTGTTTGTTTTTCCGCTGGATCCGTTTTTTTCCCGCCGATCCGTGTTTTTTTGCCGAATCTGTTTTTTTCCGCCAATCGGTTTGTTTTTGCGCCGGATCCGTTTTTTTACACCAGATCCGTTTTTTTTTTCGCCGGATCCGTATTTTTCCGCCGAATCGTTTTTCCGCCGGATCCGGGTTTTTTTCCGGCCGGATTCGGTTTTTTTCCGCAGATCCGTTTTTTTTTGCCGAATCCGTTTTTTTTTTCCGCCAATCTGTTTGTTTTTCCGCCGGATCCGTTCTTTTCCGCCGATCTGTGTTTTTTTGCCGAATCCGGTTTTTTTCCGCCAATCGGTTTGTTTTTGCGCCGGATCCGGGTTTTTTTACCCCAGATCCGTTTTTTTTTCGCCGGATCCGTGTTTTTCCGCCGATCGGGTTTTTTTTGCCCCGGATCCATTTTATTACAAGCCAGATCCGTTTTTTTTTCCGCCGGATCCGTTTTATTTTTCTGATCCGTTTTTTTTTGCCGACTTTGTTTTTATCCCGTCAATCCGTTTTTTTTGTGCCGGATCCGGGTTTTTTTTACGCCGATTCGTTTTTTTTTTTGCCGAATCCGTTTTGTTCCCGCCGATCGGGTTTTTTTTGCGCCGGATCCGTTTTTTTACAAGCCAGATCCGTTTTTTTTTCGCCGATCCGTTTTTTTTACCTAATCCTTTTTTTTCGCCGATCCGTTTTTTTTACGCCAGATCCGTTTTTTTCCGCCAGATCCGTTTTTTTTCCGCCGATCCGTTTTTTCTTTTTGCCGAATCCGTTTTGTTCCCGCCAATCGGGGTTTTTTTTGCGCCGGATCTGTTTTTTTGACAAGCCAGATCCGTTTTTTTTCCAATGGATCCGTTTTTTCCGACGGATCCGTTTTTTCCTGCTGATCTGTTTTTTTTTGTGCCGGATCCGTTTTTTTCCCGCCGGATCCGTTTTTTTCCGCCGGATCCGTTTTTTTTCGCCGGGGATGTGCATGTCTTCAGTGCCATCTCACAGATCTGCGGAGCATCATTTCTCTCTGTAAGTTATACCTTGATTCAACTTGGCCAAGTGTTTTTGCAGTACCATTATATCTCCATCCATGATTTCTCAAGCACTTTTCCAAAATTGTGTAGTCAAGCTAAGTGAATTCACTATCTACCTTTCTGTTATTTCATAAGCAGTTGCGATGATCGGCATCTTCTCTGAAGTACTGATGAAAACACAATCATTTTACTTCTTTTCAAGAACAGGTTAGTGCTTCTCTTGATTTCTGTTCTAACTTGGCTTGTCCCATGACTTCTATCTCACGAATGCTACAAGGGGTTTTCCATTCTCTCCCAATGATGTAGCAGCATGTCTCCCCAGTGTCAGACCGGGGTGTTTAGAGCCCAATAGACGAATGCGAAGGGTCACCCCACAGCTGCAAGAAAAGATTTTCTTTTTGCTCTTATGCTCAAGGACCAAGTGTTCTACCATCTGAAGTTGCCTGCACTATTACAATATATTTTTGGATTCCATACGGCAAACAGCATAATAGAAAAGAAATCTAAATGGCTGATTCTCCTTTTGGTTAGTGACGTCACATCTGTGAAAATATCGAATCAAAATTATTCAAAAAGTGATACACACTATATAATCATATAATTAAAAAGTAAAGGCTGTGACACCAAAAAATGAGCTCTCACACAGATCCGGAAATATAAAAAAAATATATTAGAATATGGCAATGAAACAAGCAGAATAAAAATGTTCCCACGTTTAGTTTTTTTCTAGTAAACACAAGTAAAGCTCTACTTATTGTTGTGCTGCTGTAGTCATACTGACCTGGAGAAGGACGTCAAAGGGAACCTGTCGGCAGGATTGTGCACAGTAACCGACACACAGTGTCAGGTCGGCAGCGTCATACTGATTACAATGATACCTGGTGATGAAATCTATCTTGTTGTTTCTTAATCTTTATTCTCAGTTTTGTGGTGCTGATATGCTCGAGTCCTAAGACGGGGTTCATGTATGTGGTGCTCTGATTAGGTATTCATAATGCAGACTGCTGACAGGTCACTGATCCCTTGGCGATCCCCGACAGCTGCTACTGCGCAAGCGGCGCCATATTTGATGAGGATTTTTAAAATCTTCTCTAGTAAGATGGTGACGCTGGCGCATGCGCAGTTGCAGCTATCGGATCTCTATACAAACCGATAGCTGCTATTGCACAGGTGCCCCAAGTGCCACTGACAAAATTGATATTTTATTTTTGCTCAAGGAAATCTGCAAAAGGGATTAAGTGCACAGTAACCATGCGATTATGCTGCAGTGCAGGGGCCAAGGCTGGCATCTGCCTGCAAAAGCGTTTCTTTTTTTTATTCACTATGTGATTGTATTCATTATGGAAACTAGGGGGCGGGTCAGTGAGGGATCAGTGACCTGTCAGCATTTTGCATTATGAATAGCTAATCAGAGCATCACATGAAGACCCCCACAGGCCGCCCCGAAGCACAAGCATATCATTAACTCAATACTGAAAATAAAGATTAAACAACAACCACAAGACGGATTTCAGCACCAGGTCTCATTGTAATCAGTATAATGGCGCCGACCTGACACTGTGTGTAGTTTGCTGAACACAATCCTGCTGACAGGTTCCTCAGAGCACGTGGGGAACGGCATTAAAATAAAAGCCATAAAATTGTGACAAAATTGAATTTTCAAATTGCACCCCATTTTGCTTTTTTTTCTGCTTTCCACTTGAACCTAATATTAAGTGCAGCCATTAGAACTTACAAATTGTCCTGCAAAAAGATAAGCTGGTCATAAAACTATATGAATATATAAAGCTATGGCTGCGAGAATGGCGGGAGTGGAAAGCGATAAACCAAAAATATAAACTTTTGTTATTTTCCCCTTTTTTTCTCAAACTTCCTTTGTCCCTTTTTTGCTTCTTAAACGGGCTGCTTCACATTAATAAATGATATTGACTGTGTACAGAAAGTAAATCTATGGCACTTACTAGTATTTTGTAATTGTCCACATTGCCTCCTTTGTTGGGTTGACTCATCTTTCTATTGCAGTATACACTTCTCATTTCCATGGTTACAGACTACCCTGCAATACAGCAACACTTGCATTAGGCTGCTTTCACACTAGCGTCGGTACAGGGTCGTCGCACTGCGTCGGCCCGACGTACCGACGCATACTGTGAAAAAAATGCCCGACGTGGCAGCGGAAGCAGTCTTACGACGCTTCCGCTGCCCCATTGCAAGGTCCGGGGAGGAGGGCACGGCGTTTCGGCCGCGCATGCGCGGTTGGAAATGGCGGACTAGATGCACAAAAAAATGTTACATGTAACATTTTTTTGTTGCGGCGGTCCCCAAAACACGACGCAACCGTCGCATGACGGTTGCGACGTGTGGCAATACGTCGCAATTAGTGTTGAGCGATACCTTCCGATATCGGAAAGTATCAGTATCGGATTGGATCGGCCGATAATCAAAAAATATCGGATATCACCGATACCGATACCCGATACCAATGCAAGTCAATGGGACCAAAATATCGGAATTAAAATAAACCCTTTCTTTCCTTGTAGGTTCATTCTACATGAAGGAAAACAGCTAAGAATAATGTAGGATGTATTGGGGGAGGTGGCGGAGACATTAAAGGCACAGAGGTTTAGCCCAATCAAATAGAATAGCAGAAATTTTAAAAAAAATTTAAGACGTTCGGAGTTACAAACATATTGACCATGTTAAGATTTTTTTTAATTTGTCAGATATTGATCTTTCACTACTTCCATGCCCTTCACCTTCTTTTTTACTTCTCCCACACTTTCTTCTTCATCATCCTCAGCAGCATCTTTGACATCAACTTCTTCTTCACCTTATTCATCTTCTTCTTCATCTTCTACCTATTATTTTTTTTGTTACATTCTTCATATTCTTTTTATTAAACTATTATTCTTCTTCATATTCTACTTCTTCATCATATTCTTATTTGTGACAGGCATTCCTGTAGTTGTTGTCTATAAAAGTTTGAAGATTACACCTTCCGTTCTGCCTGTCACAAAAGAGTTACATTTGTCTGCGTTCAGTTAGGCCTGCAGCATCAGGCTTTATCCAGGGGCACCACGAGGAGGAACGGACTCACCCCCATACACTGCTTAGTCTTCTTCTGCTTATAATTTAGATAATATCTTTTGCTCTGATGTTTAGTCTTATGCTTAATGTTCTTCTGCTCTTTGTTCTGCAGCGTCTTGTTCTTCTGCTTCTCGGTCTTCCGTGTCGTCGTCTCCAGGGTCGTCGTCTCCGGGGTCGTTGTTGTCATCGAGGTGGTCTTCAGGGTCGTCGTCTCCAGGGTCGTCATCTCAGGGGTTGTTGTCTCTGGTGTCGTTGTCATCTTAGGGGTGGTCTTCAGGGTCGTCGTCTTTAGGGTCTTGAACTTGGAAATGTAGCAGAAGGTACATGAAGGCTGAGAAAATGCCGAGAACCAGCTGATGGAACTGGAACCCGGATGGCTACCCAAAGGTCCAAGAGCCAATGGAACTACCGAGGACCAGCTGACGTTACTGGAACCCGGTTAGTAAGCAGGATGTACCCGTGCCAGAAAGCACTACCAAGGACCACCTGACGTTGGTGGAACTCGGATACCCAGAAGGAGGCACCTAAGCCAAAGGCTCTGCCTGGAACCAGCTGACAGTACTGGAACCAGGATGGGGGCCTATTCAAGATTGTCATCCTACAGCCCCTAGCGGTGTTGGAGCCCAGGGTCAGCAGGAGGAGCAGAGTGCAGGCCGAAGCCTGCACTGGAGGCACTTTAATATCTGATGGAGTGTCAGCGTGGCGGTCGCAGGACACATTGTCGGTTACACAGCAGGGGAGCAGCTGACGTTACTGAACTCCACTAACACAGGAGCAATTGTTTTTCTCAGCACTTCCAGGCAGCAACTAGCGGTGTTGGAGCCCAGGGTCAGCAGGAGGAGCAGAGTATAGGCTGAGGCCTAATTGGAGCAAATTGAAAGTGAACCTTTAAACCCCCAGGCGTTAGTAACTAGAAGAGCCAGCTTGACTGTGCTCTCGCATCCGATGCAATATGCCAGTGTGACGTCGGCCTTAGGTCATTAGCAGAACAGAGGGAACAGGTAGGGTGATAGACAGACATACATTTTTTAATTTTATAAGATATTACTTTACAATATGTTATTAAAAGTAATTAATATTTGTGGCTTGAGGTGGAATGCTTTTGTGTAACACAGCAAAAAAATATATTGGATAGATCTGAAACTGCATGCAAACAATATTTTCAACTCAATTTTATTTTCCACGCGTATTTTTACTCTTTATAACACTCATTGTGTTGTAAGACACACATAGTGCAGTACCTCATGCCACTGGGCGCATTCAGGATGTATACATCGAGAAGTCAGGAAGAAAATAAGGAGGGAGGAAGCTTGCGCACTACACTGCCAAAACATGAACCAAAAATATCAGTCATGTGACCCTATGGGACATCCTGCACCTGCAAGGGAGATATCAAGACCGTCATATGACATGACGGTCCTGATAAATGTTCCCCCAACAGTGTATTATGAAATGTACGGAGACAAGAGGCTGGCCTACATTACAATTAACAGGAGAAAACTGTGATGAGTTATGAAAAAGGTGGAAAGGGTATGCAAAGATTTTAAAAGAAATAGCAAATCTAGGTTTATACATATTTGTACAACAGTAACAATAAACTTTACCTTGATTTTTTCCAGCACACAGCAGCACTCCCTGCCATTATCGGCCTAACCGACCGCTGCGCTCTGCAAAATGTCTTTCGACTAACCTCTGCACTAATCCGTACCTCCCACTCCCGACTCCAAGACTTCTCCCGTGCTGCGCCAATCCTCTGGAATGCTCTACCCCAACATATTAGGACCAGCCACAACTTGCATAGTTTTAAGCGCTCGCTCAAAACAAATTTGTTCAGAGCGGCCTGTCACGTTCCCTAATCAAACTCATTTTATGTTTGTGTGTGTGTGTAGCCCATTCACTATCTCCATCTACCCCCCACCCCCTGAAGATGGCTGGACCATCATTGTAAATAAGCTTCTGTACGTTGAATCTCCCCACCTCATTGTAGATTGTAAGCTCTCACGAGCAGGGTCGTCTTATTGTGCTTTATTACTGTATTGTTAACGTTGTTACCTATGACTGCTGTGTTTGAAACTGTTAAACTGTAAAGCTCTGCGGAATATGTTGGCGCTATATAAATAAAGATTATTATTATTATTATTATTGGCAGTGGAAGTTGTTAAAAAAGGGTTTTAAGTGCTTGATGGACACCTAATTTTTAACTTGGAGCATGTACATTAGGGTCCTGTTTTGCACATGTACTGAATGGTAGAACACTTGATCCTTGAGCATAAGATCAAAAAGAAAATCTTTTCTTGCAGCTGTGGGGTGACCCTTCGCATTCGTCTATTGGGCTCTAAACACCCCAGTCTGACACTGGGGAGACATGCTGCTACATCATTGGTAGAGAATGGAAAACTCCTTGTATCATTAGGCCGGTTTCACACGTCAGTGGCTCCGGTACGTGTGGTGACAGCTTTCTCACGTACCGGAGACACTGACTCACGTAGACACATTAAAATCAATGTGTCTCTGCACATGTCAGTGTGTTTTCACGGACCGTGTGTCCGTTTGAAAAACACGGAGACATGTCAGTGTTCGTGGGAGCGCACGTATCACACATCATTAAAGTCAATGGGTCCGTGTAAAACACGTACCGCACACGGATGCTGTCCGTATGCCATCTGTGTGTCCCTATGGGAGGTGGAGCCGCATATTCATCACTGTAATGAGCAGCACTATGTGACCGCTCATACAGGACAAGCTGCGGCGCTGAGAGGACGCATCGAGGGAGCTGGGTGAGTATTTTATTTCCAGCGGGCGGGCGCACAGTAGGTGGGAGGGGGTTGGTTACAGGGTACTTTATTTTAACCGGAAAAAAAAAATAAAAAAACAATGATTTTTCATTCTTTCTCTCCAGCGAATGCTGCTGGAGAGAAGAAATGAATAGCGGCTTCAGCACCCAAAGCAGGGGACAGCGCTTACTGTAGCGCTGTCTCCTGCACGGTTCGTGTGCCACACTGATGTGCCACGTGAGCTCACGGACACACGGACACTGATAACTCCGGTACCGATTTTTCCAGTGCCGGAATTATCTGGACGTGTGAGACTGGCCTTAGTGAGATAGAAGTCATGGGACAAGCCAAGTTAGAACAGAAACCAATAGAAGCACTAAACTGTTCTTGAAAAGAAGTAAAATGATTCTGTTTTCATCAGTACTTCAGAGAAGATGCCGATCATCGCAACTGCTTATGAAATAACAGAAAGGTATATAGTGAATTCACTTAGCTTGACTACACAATTTTGGAAAAGTGCTTGAGAAATCATGGATGGAGATATAATGGTACTGCAAAAACACTTGGACAAGTTGAATTAAGGTATATCGTACAGAGAGAAATGATGCTCCGCAGATCTGTGAGATGGCACTGAAGACATGCACTTCCCCTGCAGAATCAGATCGTGTAGGACACTCCCATAGTTCCTGTTTTTGCTGCCCAGAAGGACCACGCCTCGCAGACTGTGGACAGTGGATTAGTGAGACCCCTAGTGGTCATGAATTTGCAACCAGTTCTTGGGTGGATGCAAAGAAAACAATTGTATAAAGTCATTTGAGCATTAGACCCTTTCCTATGACTTTAAGTAAATGTACAGTCACTTGGAATTAGATATATAGTAAATCAGTGGCTCCCACCCAATTTCTTTGGCCATGTGATGTAAATACACAGCATGTCTGAAACTATTTGCTAACAAGGCAGGGGGATAAGAATGTCAGATATTAACCCCTTCGCGACATCCGCCGTACTAGTACTGCGCTGCCGGCACTGCATTTGTGCCAGCCGCAGTACTAGTACGGCGGACCGATCACCGCGGTCTCACGCTGAGCGCCGCGGTGATCGGGTGCGGGTGTCAGCTGTATATGACAGCTGACACCCCGCAGCAATGCCCACGATCGGCGCTATCGCCGATCACGGGCATTTAACCCCTCTGATGCCGCTGTCAATAGTGACAGCGGCATAGAGGGGGATCGCGCAGGGACGGGGGCTCCCTGCGCTCTCCCACAGGAGCAACGCGATGAGATCGCGCTGCTCCGGTGACCTGGAAGGAGTCCCCGGATCCAAGATGGCTGCGGGACTCCTTCCGGGTCATTTACTGACCTGGCTTGCCGGCGCCTGCAAGAGCTGCTGAGAGCAGGCGCCGGCAAGCCTCTGCCCTTGTCTGTGAGATCGGTGATCTGACAGAGTGCTGTGCACACTGTCAGATCACCGATCTGTGATGTCCCCCCCTGGGGCAAAGTAAAAAAGTAAATAAAAAAAAAAAGTCCACATGTGTAAAAAAAAAATTAAAAAAAAAATCCTAAATAAAGAAAAAAAAAAAAAATATTCCCATAAATACATTTCTTTATCTAAATTAAAAAAAAAATCACATAATAAAAGTACACATATTTAGTATCGCCGCGTCCGTAACGACCCCACCTATAAAACTATATCACTAGTTAACCCCTTCAGTGAACACCGTAAAAAAAAAAAAGGCAAAAAACGCTTTATTCTCATACCGCCAAACAAAAAGTGAAATAACACGCGATCAAAAAGACGGATATAAATAACCATGGTACCGCTGAAAACGTCATCTTGTCTTGCAAAAAAAAAGCTGCCATACAGCATCATCAGCAGAAAAATAAAAAAGTTATAGCTCTCAGAATAAAGCGATGCAAAAACAATTATTTTTTTATATAAAATAGTTTTTATTGTGTAAAAGCGCCAAAACATAAAAAAATTACATAAATGAGGTATCGCTGTAATCGTACTGACATGAAGAATAAAGCTGCTTTATCAATTTTACCACACGTGGAATGGTATAAACGCCCCCCTAAAAGAATTTCAGGAATTGCTGGTTTTTGTTCATTCCGCCTCCCAAAAATCGTAATAAAAAGCGATCAAAAAATGTCATGTGCCCGAAAATGGTACCAATAAAAACGTCAACTCGTCCCACAAAAAACAAGACCTCACATGACTCTGTGGACCAAAATATGGAAAAATTATAGCTCTCAAAATGTGGTGATGCAAAAATTATTTTTTGCAATAAAAAGTGTCTTTTAGTGTGTGATGGCTGCCAACCATAAAAATCCGCCAAAAAAACGCTATAAAAGTAAATCAAACCCCCCTTCATCACCCCCTTAGTTAGGGAAAAATAATAAAATTTTAAAAAATGTATGTATTTCCATTTTCCCATTAGGATTAGGGTTAGGGCTAGGGTTAGGGCTAGAGTTAGGGCCAGGGTTAGGGTTGGGGTTAGGGCTAGGGTTAGGGCTGGGGTTAAGGTCGGGGTTAGGGCTAGGGTTAGGGCTGTGGTTAGGGTTTCAGTTATGATTGGGGGTTTCCACTGTTTAGGCACATCAGGGGGCTTTCCATACGCGACATGGTGTCCGATCTCAATTCCAGCCAATTCTGCTTTGAAAAACTAAAACAGTGCTCCTTCCCTTCCGAGTTCTCCTGTGCGCCCAAACAGTGGTCCCCCCGAACATATGGGGTATCAACGTTCTCAGGACAAGTTGGACAACAACTTTTGTGGTCCAATTTCTCCTGATGCCCTTGGGAAAATAAAAACGTGAAAAATCATTTTCGTGAAAAAAAAAATATTTTTTATTTTCACGGCTCTGCATTATAAACTGTAGTGAAACACTTGTTGGTTCAAAGTTCTCACAAAACATCTAGATAAGTTCCTTGGGGGGTCTAGTTTCCAATATGGGGTCACTTGTGGGGGGTTTCTACTGTTTAGGTACATCAGGGACTCTGCAAATGCAACATGACGCCTGCAGACCAATCCATCTAAGTCTACATTTCAAACAGCGCTCCTTCCCTTTCGAGCTGTGCCGTGCGCCCAAACAGTGGTCCCTGTTGTGAATTCCGCTCTTGGGCTCCCTCCGGTGGTTATAAGTAGCATTTTTGTGAGTTCTGCTCTTGGGCTCCCTCCTGTGGTTTTGAGTGGTATGGCTGCTTCTTGGATTTAGCATCAGCAGCTGTTTTCACTGATCGTCTTTCTGGCTCTGCTATATTAGTCTGGCCTTTTCCCTAATTCAATGCCAGTTGTCAATTGTTGAGCTTGGAGTCATGGCTCTCTGAGGATTTCCCTGTCACTCTGACCATTTCAGCAAAGCTAAGTCCTTGCTTGTCTTTTTGCAGTTCACTTGTTGTGGACTTTGTTGTTTTGCACTTTCTATGTTTTGCTCATTTGTCCAGCTTATCAGTATGTATCTAGTCAGCTAAGCTGGAAGCTCTGGGCAGCAGAGTTTGCCCTCCACACCTTTAGTCAGGTGTGGAGATTTTTGCATTTCTCTGCGGTGGACTTTTTCTAGTTTTTATTACTGACCGCACAGTGTTCTGTCCTGTACTAATTCTTTCTAGCTAGTAGTGGCCTCCTTTGCTAAATCTTGTTTCATACTATGTATGTCATTTCCTTCTCCTCTCACAGTCATTATTTGTGGGGGGCTGTCCTATCCTTTGGGGATTTTCTCTGAGGCAAGATAGCTTTCCTGCTTCTACCTTTAGGGGTAGCTAGTTCTCCGGCTGTGATGAGGTGTCCAGGGAGTGACAGGAACATCCCACGGCTACTGCTAGTGTCTGTGTTAAGATCAGGAACTGCGGTCGGTATAGTTACCACCTGCTCAGAGCTAGTCGCATGTCGCTCCTTAATCACCAGACCATAACAGGTCCCCCCCATATATGGGGTATCAGCGTACTCAGGACAAATTGCACAATAACTTTTGTGGTCCAATTTCTCCTGTTACCCTTGGGGAAAAAAAAATTGCGGGCTAAAACATCATTTTGTGGAAAGAAAAAATGATTTTTTTAATTTTCACGGCGCTACATTCTAAACTTTAGTGAAACAATTGGGGGTTAAAAGTGCTCACCACACATCTAGATAAGATCCTTAGGGGGTCTTCTTTCCAAAATGGGGTCACTTGTGGGGGGTTTCTACTGTTTAGGCACGTCAGGGGCTCTCCAAACGCGACATGGGTTCCGATCTCAATTCCAGCCAATTTTGCATTGAAAAGTCAAATGGCGCTCCTTCCCTTCCGAGCTCTGCCATGTGCCCAAACATTGGTTTACCCCAACATGTGGGGTATCGGCGTACTCAGGACAAATTGTACAACGACTTTTGTGGTCCAATTTCTCCTGTTACCCTTGGTAAGATAAAACAAATTGGATCTGAAGTAAAAATTTTGTAAAAAAAAAGTTTAATGTTCAATTTTTTTTTAAACATTCCAAAAATTCCTGTGAAGCACCTGAAGGGTTAATAAACTTTTTGAATGTGGTTTTGAGTGCCTTGAGGGGTGCAGTTTTTAGAATGGTGTCACTTTTGGGCATTTTCTGTCATATAGACCCCTCAAAGTCACTTCAAGTGTGAGATGGTCCCTAAAAAAAATGGTTTTGCAAATTTTGTTGCAAAAATGAAAAATCGCTGGTCAACTTTTAACCCTTATAACTCCCTAACAAAAAAAAATTATGTTTCCAAAATTGTGCTGATGTAAAGCAGACATGTGGGAAATGTTGTTTATTAACTATATTATGTGATATATCTCTCTAATTTGAGGGCAGAAAAATGAAAAATTTGAAAATTGCTACATTTTCATAATTTTCGACAAATTTCTGTTTTTTTCACAATTAAATGCAAGTCATATCGAAGAAGTTTTACCACTATCATAAAATACAATATGTCACGAGAAAACAATGTCAGAATCACCAGGATCCGTTAAAGCGTTTCAGAGTTATGACCTCATAAAGTGACAGTGGTCAGAATTGTAAAAATTGTCTCTGTCACTTAGGTGAAAACAGGCTTCGAGGTGAAGGGGTTAATTTAACCAAAATCAGGGGGAAAAAAAAAAATATCAGACTTGATAAAGGCTCACTAGTGACACCTCTAGCACAACATTTTACCATTATGGTCGTCCCGAAACAGGAAGATATAAATTGGTAGTAAAATTCTGATGACAGATTACCTTTAAGAAAACACTTGTCGGTGTTTTGTTTTGGTTTGTTTTTTGGGGGGCGTGGGGTATGGTTGTGCACAAGAAGATCAAAAATGATAAAATTGCTAAAAAAAAGTAAATTCCGGCTGTGATTAAGTCAGCACAGCTGTATGTATGGGGCTACAGACAGGTCATGGTGCCCGAGCTCACCCGTCCTTTGCTGCAAGCATCAGTACTGGGCATGTTATGTCAGCATCAGACCCATACAATGAGGCAATGGAAGAAGGGGCCCTGGTTTGAGGGTTCATGTTTTCTTATATCTTATGTGGACTGCCGGGCTCAAGCGTCACTTACTAGGGATGGTGCAGGATGCACTATGGTAAGAAGACAGGCCGGCAGAGTGATGTGCAACATTCAGCTGGGAAACCTCAGATCCCAGCAATGATATGATGTGGATGTGACAGGTACCATCAAACTAAACATTATACAGCAAAAGTAAGTAGCCCCCTTTGCAGTGATGGAATTTCCTAATAGTAGTGGCCTCTTTCAGCAGGATAATGCCCGTACCACGCTGCAAAAACTTCATGTCACGTTGTGACGTCTTCAGTAAGGAAGGGGGGGCCTAAAACTGTCCCTGTAACTGGGACCCTAACTTTCCCTGTCCCGGAGGTACTCTTGAAGGTAGAAGTCTCCAACCTTACTATGCTCCTGTTAAACTCTGTTCTGTCTCCTCCTCCACTCTGGGACAGAAATGTAAGGTAAACAGGACACAAAGACCAAACAGGGATAACAGTTAGGCTAGGTTCAGATTGCGTTAGTGCAATCCGTTTAGCGCTAGCGGATTGCGCTAACGCAATGTCTTTTTCGGGGCCGCGTTTAGGGGTCGCGTTAACGTCCCCGCTCTCGCAGATCCCCGATCTGCGAGAGCGGGGAACGGACCTCTGGCGCGCCACGAACGCTGCAAGCAGCGTCCGAGGCGCGCTACAAAAGACCGGCACATCGCTAGCGCGTGCCGAAAATGACACGCGCTAGCAATGCGCTTTAACATTGCCGGCAATGGGAGCGCTAACGGACGCGGTGCACGGCGTTAATTTCGCCGTGCAACGCTGTCCGTTAGCGCTCTCCCATTAACGCAATGGGAACCTAGCCTAAGCAACAGAAATACAAACACTCACCAAAGGTAAAGAGGCATATAGGGAAGAATAGGAATGTACCAACCAAATGGGAATAGGACAATGAGGAAAGCATACACCCAAAAACAGCATGCAACAATCTCCAGCAGCAACAACGATCTACAACTCAGCACAGAGTCTCCAAGGAGCTAGGAAGGAAAGATTTCATTGGCAATGCAGAGAAGGTCTGGCCAGGTTTAACAGGGAGAGGCAATGACCAGATCAGAAGCAGCTGAAAATGGAGCTTGCAAGTTTCTGACCAACATAGAAAAAGTTGTTAACCTCTTCAGCACCAAATTAATTTAACATGGGACACAAATACACAGGCTAAATGGAAGATCTGCGATTCACAATACGTAGTGATCTTCTAACCCTAAATCTCCCAGGAGGACTTGACAGGTACATGACAAAAGTTCAAAGTGATGACTTGGGCTCCAAACTTCCCGGATGTCAATCAGATTGAGTGTTTGGGACGTGCAGGAAAAAACGAGTCTGATCCATGGAGCCCGAACCTCACAACTTTAAGGGTAGGGGTAGTTGACATCAGATTAGCCACCTGCTGGAACACGTGCCCCGATCTCCAGATGTGACGTCACCTGCTCCGCTTGCTTCTCAATTCGACAGTGAACGGAGCAGAACGAACCCAATCTGCTGATAATATCTTGGTGCCAGATGCCAGCCATGTTTTTCTTACGTTATACAGCTATGTTTATTGACCTTTCGCCAAAAATCATGTTGTGCAAGTACTGCTCCTTTGTAAGAGAACACACATATATGAATGAATAAAAAATATACTTTATTTACAGGGTGGCACAAAACATTTCACAGTTCACTAGCAAAAATCTTCTTCCGGAGGTAGTTAATCCACGTTTCCTTTGTTCCAAGGTCCATTGAATTCCATTCAAAACTAGGGATCTGTAATAGAGAACTAACATGTAACTGCGGGAAGTCATCTATAGAAATTGTCTCAGAGAAAATTATATATATATATATATATATATATATATATATATATATATATATAGTGCCTTGCTAAAGTATTCGGCCCCCTGGAACTTTTCAACCTTTTCCCACATATCATGCTTCAAACATGATTTGAAGCATATGTGGGAAAAGGTTGAAAAGGGGCCTGAATACTTTCGCAAGGCACTATATATATATATAAAACACACAGACTGACATAGGAGAAGATACTATTATACAGACATGAGGAACCCATCATGATTAGTGTTGAGCATTCCGATACCGCAAGTATCGGGTATCGGCCGATACTTGCGGTATCGGAATTCCGATACCGGGATTCCGATACTTGCCGCGTATCGGATACCGGAATCGGAAGTTCCAAGATTCAAAATGCAGAAATTCAGCCAATGAGAATGATTCCAAGTGTGGGCACATCCTGTTTAGCATGGAGGGCATGAAACTACTGGCAAGGCTGTGATTGGCTGCTGAAATGATGTCATGATGCAGTTTAAAAGTCGCTGGCGCCATTTTGCGATCACTCTGCTGTGAATTCAGTTAGTGACAGGACGCTGTTTGCTGACTGAGGGACAGTTTAGAGATAGCAATTTGCTTCTTTGTGCTTTCCAAAGGCTAATTTAGCAACCGCTGTGTTCACCTACTATTCACCTTGCTTTTGCCTTGTAGCGCTGTTTTCACAGCGATCTGCAAGGTCTGTGTGTGTGTGTGTGTGTGTGAGTGCAGCCCACTCTCTAGTCTGAGTGCAGCCACATAGGCCATCCATAGCTGGTTGTATTCAGTTCAGGGAGGGTGGTTCATTGCCTCATACTGTTCTTTTTTTTTTTTTTTTTTTTTCAAGTAGTGTAGTCTGCTGCTAATTTATTCAAAAAAATCCTATTAGTGTCTTTCCACCCGTCTCCAGCTAATTTGTGGAAAAACACTACATAGGATAAAGTAGAGGAGGGTTTTTGGGCCTTGCAGCGCCGTTTACGGCTGTCTGCACGGTCTCCGTGTGATTGCAGCTCGCCCTGTAGTCTGTGAGCAGCCATAGCCTGGTTGTCTCCAGCTCAGGGTTGTTCACTGCGTCATACCGCCAAATCAATTTTCATTTTGTTTTAAGTAGTGCAGGCTGCTGCACATTTTTTCAAAAAATTCCTATTAGTGTCTTTCCACCCGTCTCCAGCTAATTTGTGGAAAAACACTACATAGGATAACGTAGAGGAGGGTTTTTGGGCCTTGCAGCGCCGTTTACGGCTGTCTGCACGGTCTCCGTGTGACTGCAGCTCGCCCTGTAGTCTGTGAGCAGCCATAGCCTGGTTGTCTCCAGCTCAGGGTTCTTCACTGCGTCATACCGCCAAATCAATTTTCATTTTGTTTTAAGTAGTGCAGGCTGCTGCACATTTTTTCCAAAAAATCCTATTAGTGTCTTTCCACCCGTCTCCAGCTAACTTGTGGAAAAACACTACATAGGATAACGTAGAGGAGGGTTTTTGGGCCTTGCAGCGCCGTTTACGTCTGTCTGCACGGTCTCCGTGTGACTGCAGCTCTATCTGTTGTCAGTTCAGCCCCCAAAAAAGAAATAAATAATAAAGTTCACCAAACACACCATTTACACCACTTTACATTTGTGTAGGCCACATTAGCTCATATTAAAGTCTAGTCCACACTTTAGAAAATTAGTGTTTCTTATACCTGTTAGGAGGAGTTGCTCAGGAATAAGCACACAAATCCGTTAGTACTTTTCTGCTTATCTTTATCAGTCAACCAAGATGAAGAAGGCAGTGAGTAAGGCACGTGGGCGTGGGAGCCGGCGCGGAGCAGGGAGGGGACGTGGGGATTCTGTGCCTGCTGCGGGCACCGGTGACTCATCAGCACCCACTTTCACCAGGCAACAGTCATTCATGCGCAGCTTTGTGTCAGAGCGCCGTACACCGCTGCTGCGTGAAGAACAAATTGAAGCTGTTGTCGGATGGATGGCAGCTAATGCATCAACTTCCATTAGTGCCACATCCTCTCAGACACAGAGCACTGGAGAGCAGCCATCTGTCTCTTCACCACCTGCCAAATTGCCCAGGCAGATAGAGAGCCCAGGACAGGAGCCGTCTCTACTTCTGTTCTCTGAATCTCTTGGCTTGGAAACAGGGGGCCAGCCAAGCAGCATTGGAGAAATGGAAGAAGAGGCAGGGTGCAGTGATGCCCAACAGCTTTTTCTGTCTTCCTCTGAAGAGGCGGGTGGGCCAGTGGCTCCGGTCACCACATCGCAGGCCGCATCAGCTGATGATGACACTCAGGTGCCACTTACTGGTGCGTGCTCTGCTGCTGAGACTACCCAGGAGGAGCAGTTGGGGGCAGAGGGTAGTGTAGATGATGAGGTCCTTGACCCATCTTGGCGTGAGGGACAGGAAGGTGGTGGGAGCAGCTCTGAGGAAGAGATTCCCCGTACGGCCCAAAGAGGGAGAGGGAGGGGGAAGACTGCGGATCCTGCAGCCTCCGCTTTGGCACCCGTTAGGAGCATGTCTCTTTCAAAAGCAAAAAAGGGCGCTCCCAAGACTTGCAGTGCCTGGTCCTTTTTTGACACAGTTGCAGATGACATTTGCTGTGTCAGATGCAAGGTGTGTCATCAAAAAGTCAAAAGAGGTCGAAATGTCAGCAACCTCAATACCTCCAACATGTGGAAACATGTGCGCAACAGGCACCCGGCGGAGTTAGAAAAACACACTGAAGAGGTAGGCCAACCAACAGCGGCAGCTACCACCTCTTCAGCTCGTGTTGCCTCTTCCTCTAGCTCACACGCAGCTGGTTCGGCTTCCTCCCAGGATCGCCGTGGAAGAACCTCTGGCCCTGTTGTCCAGAGACCCGCTGTAATTCCACCCGCAGCACCACTTTCCCAGTCATCCACACACTCCCAGCCCAGTCTACAGCCATCGGAAGTACAGGCATGGGAGAAAAGGCGGCCTTTCTCGTCAAACCACCCACGAGCACAGGCTCTGACTGCAGGCATTGCCAAACTTCTGTCACTGGAAATGCTGTCATTCAGGCTGGTGGAGACTGACAGCTTCCGTGACTTGATGTCATTGGCAGTCCCACAGTACAATGTGCCCAGCCGCTTTTACTTCAGCAGGCAAGCCGTCCCTGCCCTGCACAAGCATGTGGAGGGACACATAAAACACGCGCTACTGAACGCCGTCAGTAGCAAGGTCCACCTCACCACCGATGCGTGGACCAGTCAACATGGACAGGGGCGATACCTTTCCCTCACTGCCCATTGGGTTAATGTCGTTGAGCCGGGTACAGACCGTGCGAGTGGCGCAGGACGTGTCCTGCCCACTCCAAGGATTGCAGGAATCCATTCTGTACGCATTGACTCCTCCTCTTACACCAGTTCCTCAGAATCATCGCTGCAGGAGCCGTCACAGTCCACCTCCACATGGACCCATGATGAACGTGTACCTGTTACGACTGACATGAGCACAGCCGTGGCCAAACGTCAACAGGCCGTCTTGAAATTAATTTTTTTGGGGAATCGTAGCCACACAGCGCAGGAGTTCTGGAATGCCATCAAGCAGGAGAGCGATGTGTGGTTTGTGCCAGCGAATCTCCAGCCAGGCATGGTAGTGTGTGATAATGGCCGAAATCTGGTGGCAGCTCTGGGCCTCGGCAACCTCACTCACATCCCATGTCTGGCACATGTGCTCAATTTGGTCGTGCAGAGCTTTTTGAGGGACTATCCGGATCTTGATGCACTGCTGCACAAGGTCCGCCTAGAGTGTGCTCACTTGCGGCGTTCCAGCACGGCAAAAGCGCGCATTGCGGCTCTGCAGCGCCGACACCGCCTGCCGGAACATCGCATCATATGTGACCTACCTACCAGGTGGAATTCCACGTTACATATGTTGGAGCGGTTGTGTGAGCAGCAGCAAGCTGTAATGGAGTACCAGCTGCTTCAGGCGCAAAGAAGTCGCAGTCAGCGCCGTACAGACTTCACAACCACAGAGTGGGCCACTATGAATGACGTCTGCCAGGTTTTGCGTCCCTTTGATTATTCCACGCGGATGGCGAGTGCAGATGATGCACTAGTCAGCATGACTGTCCCCCTTATCTGCCTGCTTGAAAAATCACTGCAAGCGCTAAGGGATGATGTTGTGGAAGAGGTGGAGGATGAGGATTCACCATTTCCATCATCTTCTGGACAGTCAGCGCCACGTGGTTCCTCACAAACACGTAGGCAGGGGACAGTTTGTGAGGAGGATGAGGAGGAGTCAATGGAGGAGGAAGACATCCGTCCAGAGGAGGGAGTTACCGAATTGTCCAGTACTCAGTGTGTACAGCGAGGGTGGGGTGATGACGAGCGGGCAGAGATCACGCCTCCAGCAGGGGACAGCGTTTCTTGGGCAGTTGGCAGTCTGCAGCACATGGTGGATTACATGCTGCAGTGCCTGAGAAATGACCGCCGCATCGCCCACATTCTCAACATGTCTGATTATTGGGTGTTCACCCTCCTCGATCCTCGCTACCGGGACAACGTAGAAAGCCTCATCACACCGTTGAACCGGGAGCGAAAAATGCGGGAGTACCAAGACACACTGGTCAATTCCATCATCTTCTCCATTCCAACTGAGAGAAGTGCTGCTAGTGCATTCCAAAGCAGCTCAGTGCGTCCAGGCAGTGGTGGAGGCTCTGCACAAAGAGGGAGCAGAAGCAGTGCCTCTGCCCAAGGCAAGACCAGTATGGCCCAACTGTGGCACAGTTTTCTGTGCCCGCCACAAAAGTCTACACCATCACAGACGGCTCCAGTCAGCAGGAGGCAACGGTTCCGTCAGATGGTGACAGACTACATGTCTTGCCCTCTTGCTGTACTCCCAGACGGCTCTTCCCCTTTCAAGTTTTGGGTCTCAAAGCTGGATACATGGCCAGAGCTAAGCCAGTATGCATTGGAGGTGCTGTCTTGCCCTGCGGCCAGTGTATTATCGGAACGTGTCTTTAGTGCTGCAGGTGGTGTACTAACTGACCGTCGCATGCGACTATCCTCCGATAACGTTGACCGGCTTACTTTCCTGAAAATGAACAAGGCCTGGATCTCGCAGGAATTTGCCACTCCTCCTCCTGATTAAATAATTAGGTCACTGTATACGTTATCCAGGTCTCCTGTTGTGTTCATCTTTCTACCACCTGAACTTAAATTCCTGGGCTCCAACACCGCCAGTTGAGGCTCAGAAGTGCCGTCTGCACAGTCAAAACATACGACCCAGTGTTATTGGGTTTCAGTAACGTCAGCTGATCCCCAGCTGTGTAGCCGGCAATGTGTCATGCGACCGCCACGCTGACACAACAACTGAAATGTAAGGGAATCTGTCCCCCCCCCCCAAGGCGTTTGTTACTGAAAGAGCCACCTTGTGCAGCAGTAATGCTGCACAAGGAAAAAGGTAGCTATTTTGGTTTTGCTCCTTGCACACGCAAAACTTAACACTTATTAAATGTGTTCACTGATACCGTAAAACCGTCCCGGAGGTGGGACTTTCCTTCGTAATATGACGCAGCACAGCCGTCATTCCTACCCCCCCGGCGCCGCGCCCCGGCTCATCAGCGTTGTTTGATTCCGTCCCGGAGCCTGCGCTGTTATGTTATCCCATGGCCAGGCACACTTAGCGCTGCCCGTCTTCTGGCATCATTTGGTGTCAGGCTGGCTGCGCCTGTGCGGCCGCGCTGGCCGAGAGCCCGCCTCGCAGTGTCTTCTGATTTAATCCCACTGGGGGCCTGGGATCCATGGACATGCGCAGTGCATATCTGAACCTCCACCTCTCACTCATCTCCCTATGGCTTCTTCAGACTGTTCGGTGTCAGCTGGTCCCTAATAGCATGCCACTGCCGTGACACCGCACAGTCTTAAGAAGCCGTAGGGAGGGGAGTGAGAGGCGAGGATATGCACTGCGCATGGCCATGGATCCCAGGCCCCCAGTGGGATTAAATCAGAAGACACTGCGAGGCGGGCTCTCGGCCAGCGCGGCCGCACAGGCGCAGCCAGCCTGACACCAAATGATGTCAGAAGATGGGCAGCGCTAAGTGTGCCTGGCCACGGGATAACATAACAGCGCGGGCTCCGGGACGGAATCAAACAACGCTGAGGAGCCGGGGCACGGCGCCGGGGGGGTAGGAATGACGGCTGTGCTGCGTCATATTACGAAGGAAAGTCCCGCCTCCGGGACGGTTTCACGGTTTCAGGGGACACATTTTATAAGTGTTTAGTTCTGTGTTTGCAAGGAGCATGATGAAAAGAGCCACCTTTTCCTTTTGCATCTTTTGTGCTGCACAAGCTGGCTCTTTCAGCTACAAACGCCTTGGGGGGGGTTAAAGGTTCCCTTTCGACTTTCTCAGGCTTCGGCCTACATTGTGTTCCTCTGCTTTTCCACCTGCCCCTGGGCTCCAACACCGCCAGTTGCCGTCCAGAAGTGCTGTACGCACAGTCAACAGTCCATCCTCTGTTATTGGGGTTCAGTAACGTCAGCTGTTCCCCTGCTGTGTGTGTGGCAATCCCTCCTACCTCCTCCTACCCCCTCCTCCTCCTCCACCTGTCCCTGGGCTCCAACACCGCCAGTTGCCGTCCAGAAGTGCTGTACGCACAGTCAACAGTCCCTCCTCTGTTATTGGGGTTCAGTAACGTCAGCTGTTCCCCTGCTGTGTGTGTGGCAATCCCTCCTACCTCCTCCTACCTCCTCCTCCTCCACCTGTCCCTGGGCTCCAACACCGCCAGTTGCCGTCCAGAAGTGCTGTACGCACAGTCAACAGTCCCTCCTCTGTTATTGGGGTTCAGTAACGTCAGCTGTTCCCCTGCTGTGTGTGTGGCAATCCCTCCTACCTCCTCCTCCTCCACCTGTCCCTGGGCTCCAACACCGCCAGTTGCCGTCCAGAAGTGCTGTACGCACAGTCAACAGTCCCTCCTCTGTTATTGGGGTTCAGTAACGTCAGCTGTTCCCCTGCTGTGTGTGTGGCAATCCCTCCTACCTCCTCCTACCCCCTCCTCCTCCTCCACCTGTCCCTGGGCTCCAACACCGCCAGTTGCCGTCCAGAAGTGCTGTACGCACAGTCAACAGTCCCTCCTCTGTTATTGGGGTTCAGTAACGTCAGCTGTTCCCCTGCTGTGTGTGTGGCAATCCCTCCTACCTCCTCCTCCTCCACCTGTCCCTGGGCTCCAACACCGCCAGTTGCCGTCCAGAAGTGCTGTACGCACAGTCAACAGTCCCTCCTCTGTTATTGGGGTTCAGTAACGTCAGCTGTTCCCCTGCTGTGTGTGTGGCAATCCCTCCTACCTCCTCCTCCTCCACCTGTCCCTGGGCTCCAACACCGCCAGTTGCCGTCCAGAAGTGCTGTACGCACAGTCAACAGTCCCTCCTCTGTTATTGGGGTTCAGTAACGTCAGCTGTTCCCCTGCTGTGTGTGTGGCAATCCCTCCTACCTCCTCCTACCTCCTCCTCCTCCACCTGTCCCTGGGCTCCAACACCGCCAGTTGCCGTCCAGAAGTGCTGTACGCACAGAGCCAAACACCTCGCCAATGTGTTAGTGGGGTTCAGCACCGCCAGCTGTTCCCCTGCTGTGTATACGGCAACGTGTACTGCGACCGCCACGCAGGCACAACAAGTTAAATTTAAGGGAACCTGCCCCCCCCAGGCGTTTGTTACTGAAGGAGCCACCTTGTGCAGCAGTAATGATGCAAAGGGAAAAAGTGCCTCTTTTCGTGGTGCTCCTTGCACATGCTGAACCTAACACTTATGAAATGTGTCCCCACACAGCGTTAAACCGTCCGGTAGGTGGAACTTTCCTTTGTCGTGTGACGCAGCACAGCCATCATTTTTACCCCCTTGGCGCCGTGCGCCGACTCCTCAGCGTTGTTTGAATCAGTCCCGGAGCCTGCGCTGTTAGGTTAGCCCTTGGCCATGCACACATGTTGCGCTGCCCGTCTTCTGACATCATTTGGTGTCAGGCTGGCTGCGCCTGTGCGGGTGCGCTGGCCGAGATCCCGCCTCGCAGTGTCGTCTAATGTAATCCCACCGCGGGCCTGTGATCCGTGCCCATGCGCAGTGCATATCCTCGCCTCTCACTCCCCTCCCTACGGCTTCTTCAGACTGTGCGATGTCAGCTGATCCCTAATAGCATGCCACGGCCGTGACACCGCACAGTCTGAAAAAGCCGTAGGGAGGGGAGTGAGAGGCGAGGATATGCACTGCGCATGGGCACGGATCACAGGCCCGCGGTGGATTACATTAGACGACACTGCGAGGCGGGGTCTCGGCCAGCGCACCCGCACAGGCGCAGCCAGCCTGACACCAAATGATGTCAGAAGACGTGCAGCGCAACACGTGTGCATGGCCAAGGGCTAACCTAACAGCGCAGGCTCCGGGACAGATTCAAACAACGCTGAGGAGGCGGCGCACGGTGCCAAGGGGGTAAAAATGATGGCTGTGCTGCGTCACACGACAAAGGAAAGTTCCACCTACCGGACGGTTTAACGCTGTGAGGGGACACATTTCATAACTGTTAGGTTCCGCATGTGCAAGGACCATAATTAAAAGAGCTAAGTTTACCTTTTCCAGCATTAGTGCTGTACACAATGGCTCTTTCAGCTACAAACGCATGGGGGGGGGGGGGGTAAAGGTTTCCTTTCAACTTGCTCGAGTGCAGGCTTCGGCCTACACTCCGCTCCCCCTGCTCCTCCTGCTGACCCTGGGCTCTAACACCGCCAGTTTTGGCCCAGATGTGCTAGCTGCACAGAGAAAAACACCAGCCAATGTGTCAGTGGGGTTCAGCACCGCCAGCTGTTCCCCTGCTGTGCAGCCGGCAACGTGTCCTGCAACTGCCACGCAGGCACAACAGACCCAAAGCTGCCGCCAGTGCAGGCTTCGGCCTACACTCTGCTCCATCTCCTCCTCCTGCTGACCCCGGGCTCTAACACCGCCAGTTGGGGCCCGGTACTGCTAGCTGCACAGAGAAAAACACCAGCCAATGTGTCAGTGGGGTTCAGCACCGCCAGCTGTTCCCCTGCTGTGCAGCCGGCATCGTGTCCTGCAAAAGCCACGCAGACACCAGAACTGAAATTGAAGGGAACCTGTCCCCCCTCCCCCAGGCGTTTTTACGTTATCCAGCCACCTTGTACAGCGGTAATGCTGCATGTGTGCAAGGTGGCTCATAAATGTATTCTCCTCGCACATGTGGAACTGAAAACACGTCTGAAATGTGTCCTCTGTGTGACCATTTAACCGTCCCGGTGGTGTGACTTTCCTTTGTAATGACACGCTGCAACCCCCTTGGTAGCGCTGCCCGTCTTCTGGCATCATTGTTTGGCTGGGTGCGCCTCTGCGGCCGCCCTGACCCACACAACGCCCCTCGGTGTCTTATTTATTGGGACTGTGAGGGTGTGATTGATGGGCATGATCGGTGCATCAGTTCGCCTGTCCCTCATCTCCTTCCGCCTTCTTCGGACTGTGCGGCTTCATGGCCGTGGCATGCGATAAGGGATCAGATGACGCCGCACAGTCTGAAGCGGGTGTAAGGACCCGAGTGTGAGAGGCGAACATATGTGCTGCGCCAGGCCCTGAATCCCAGCCCCGCAGTGTTTTAACAATGTTAAGACACTGCGGGGCTGGGATTCAGGGCCATCGCGAAACGCACCGGCCGACAGTAAATGATGTCAGAAGATGGGCAGCGCTAACAGCGCTAGGCCAGGGGATAACACGACAGCGCAGACTCCTGTACAGCAAATAACAACGCTCAGGAGGCTGCACCCAGCACCAAGGTGGGATTCTTGACATCTGTGCTGCGTCTCATTACAAAGGGAACTCGCGCCTCCAACACAGTTTGACTGTATAAAGGGCTAAATGTTATACGTGTTTCATTCAGCGTGTGCAAGGAGAAAAATTAAAAGAGCAACCTTTGACTTGTGCAGCACTACTGCTGCATAAGCTGTGGCTCTTCTACTTTGTAACACCTGAGGGGGGGTTAAAGGTTACCTTTGAAATTGGTTCAATTAGGCTTCGGCCTACACTCTGCTCCCCCTGCAGAGCCCGGGCTCCAACACCGCCAGTTGGGGCCCGGTACTGCTAGCTGCACAGAGAAAAACACCAGCCAATGTGTCAGTGGGGTTCAGCACCGCCAGCTGTTCCCCTGCTGTGCAGCCGGCAACGTGTCCTGCAACTGCCACGCAGGCACAACAGACCCAAAGCTGCCGCCAGTGCAGGCTTCGGCCTACACTCTGCTCCATCTCCTCCTCCTGCTGACCCCGGGCTCTAACACCGCCAGTTGGGGCCCGGTACTGCTAGCTGCACAGAGAAAAACACCAGCCAATGTGTCAGTGGGGTTCAGCACCGCCAGCTGTTCCCCTGCTGTGCAGCCGGCATCGTGTCCTGCAAAAGCCACGCAGACACTTGCTCTTGTACCTTCTGCTCCCCATCCTGGTTCCAGTACCGTCAGCTGGTTCCGGGCAGAGCCTTTGGCTTAGGTGCCTCCCTCTGGGTATCCGAGTTCCACCAACGTCAGGTGGTCCTTGGTAGTGCTTTCAGGCACGGGTACCTCCTGCTTAGTAACCGGGTTCCAGTAACGTCAGCTGGTCCTCGGTAGTTCCATTGGCTCTTGGACCTTCGGCTACCCATCCGGGTTCCAGCACCGTCAGCTGGTTCTCGGCAGTGTCTTTTGCTCTTGTACCTTCTGCTCACCATCCTGGTTCCAGTACCGTCAGCTGGTTCCGGGCAGAGCCTTTGGCTTAGGTGCCTCCCTCTGGGTATCCGAGTTCCACCAACGTCAGGTGGTCCTTGGTAGTGCTTTCAGGCACGGGTACCTCCTGCTTAGTAACCGGGTTCCAGTAACGTCAGCTGGTCCTCGGTAGTTCCATTGGCTCTTGGACCTTCGGGTAGCCATCCGAGTTCCAGTTCCATCAGCTGGTTCTCGGCATTTTCTCAGCCTTCTTGTACCTTCTGCTACATTTCCAAGTTCAAGAGACTAAACACGATGACCCGGAAGACCACCCCTAAGATGACGACGACACCAGAGACGACAACCACCGTGATGACGACGACCCTGGAGACGATGACCCTGAAGACCACCCCGATGACGACGACCCCGGAGACGACGACCCTGAAGACCACCCCGATGACGACGACCCCGGAGACGACGACCCTGGAGACGACGACGACGACTTGGAAGACCGAGAAGCAGAAGAACAAGAGGCTGCAGAACAAAGAGCAGAAGAACATTAAGCATAACACTAAATATCAGAGCAAAAAATATTATCTAAATTATAAGCAGAAGAAGACTAAGCAGTGTATGGGGGTGAGTCCGTTCCTCCTCGTGGTGCCCCTGGATAAAGCCTGATGCTGCAGGCCAAACTGAACGCGGACAAATGTAACTGTTTTGTGACAGGCAGAACGGAAGGTGTAATCTTCAAACTTTTATAGATAACAACTACGGGAATGCCTGTCACAAATAAGAATATGATGAAGAAGTAGAATATGATGAAGATAATAGTAAAATAAAAAGAATATGAACAATGTAACCAAAAAAATAATAGGTAGAAGATGAAGAAGAAGATGAATAAGGTGAAGAAGTTGATGTCAAAGAAGCTGATGATGAGGATAATGAAGAAGAAAGCGTGGGAGAAGTAAAAAAGAAGGTGAAGGGCGTGGAAGTAGTGAAACATCAATATCTGACATAAAAAAAAAAAAAATTAACATAGTCAAATTCTTTCTAACGCCGAACGTCATAAAAAAAAAAAAAAATCCTGCTATTCTATTACATTGGGCTAAACCTCTGTGCCTTTAATGTCTCCGCCACGTCCCCCAATACATCCTACATTATTCTTAGTTGTTTTCCTTCATGTAGAATGAACCTACAAGTTTATAAAGGGTTTATTTTAATTCCGATATTTTCGTCCCATTGACTTGCATTGGGATCGGGTATCGGTATCGGATTGGATCCGATATTTTGACGGTATCGGCCGATACTTTCCGATACCGATACTTTCCGATATCGGAAGGTATCGCTCAACACTAATCATGATATAATATCCTAAAACACAACTCGAATTGTAACCAACCTGAACTACATAGTACCCCAGGATCTCCAAATGTCTCTTCTTCATGGCATTTAAGCCTTTAATCTTGGAAGAGTTTCTGCAAAATGCCACTGGATTAAGAAAGTCAATGGCAACTCTATAAAGATGAAAGAAATAATATGTTAGAGTCCAACAAACAAAATCAAGAGGAATTGAATTCTACTCAAATTTTTCAAAAAAAACATCCATTTGCCCAAACCGCTATTTTTCTGAACCGGAAAAAGCCATTCATTTGTAAAAAAAAAAAAAAATTATACTGATTTTACTGCTCATCTCTCTAGCTCCTCTGTTCCTCAATGGAGAAACCGCCCTTTTCTCCTCCTCGATTAAGATAGGAGATGACAGTTGGTGCTTTTAAAATTCTATGGAGGGGGGGAGAGGAGCTAGCGGAACACAGACATTCTGCTATATCAGTCTCCATAGAACTTTGTGAGCACTAACTGTCATCTCCTATCTCAGTAACGGGAAAATCTGTATTCACGGAAAACAGATTTTACTTGGAAGTTGAGAATTTTGAGAATGAACGATCAGTTCAGGAGGAGAAAGAAGCAGATTTCTATGATCAGACATATTACAAAGTTTCTTATTTGCATGTCTTCTATGGATTTATGTAAGAAAACTTAAAATGAAGGCTATTTTTTAAGAGAATGAGGCTGCGTCGTGATCTAGCACCACATGTCTACACACAGAATCACCGACCTCTGGGCTCCTTGAGGTAGAGACTTGTTATCACACATCTGACTGTCCTGGCCCCACTGGACTTCGGCCACATTGGCGGACAGCTTGTTCTCCTCTATGTAGGCGATAGGCTTTTTATTTTTGCTCAGGATGCACTCGAAGTCTATAGAAAGCAAGCATCAAATGTTAGGAGAATCACAGTCCAACACCTTCCAAAAACCCTCCCTGGGTCCACTCAGCGAGCTCCTGGTGTGTGCAGTGCTCAGGTCACATCAACAGCCAATTAGTGTCATCAACTTGACCAGAGCCGCTGAGCTCACTTATGGTCAACATAATGGCAACAGCGGCAGAGGCTCAATGCTGGACCTGGGGAGGGTGAGCCAGGCGCACTTTGTTTGTTTTTAAAACAAACTACAATCAATTGGACACTTGTTTTCAAAAGCCGGAAAAACACTTTAAGGGTATGTGCACACATCCGGAAAGTATGCAGAAATTTCCTGAGAAAATCCTGAGGTTTTCCGCAGGAATTCTGCACGCGTTTTTATCACGTATTTTGCGCGGATTTTTCGCTTTTTTCCGGAGGTTCCCAATGTAATAATATAGTGGGAAATCCGCTTAAAATCCGCAAAATTAATGAACATGCTGCGTATTTTTCCGCATGCGTTTTTCGCGGAAAAATACGCAACATGTGCACAAAAATTGTGGAAACCATTATAAATGATGGAATGCATATGTATGCGTTTTTTAAGCGTTTTGGTTGCGAAAAAATGTGCAAAAAATCTGCGAATAATCTGGAATGTGTGCACACAGCTTAAAAGGGTTTTTAAAAGTTATCCCCTTTCTATAAAACAGGAGGCAAGTTACTGATCTCTTGGGGGTGTCTGACCGCACTCAGCCATTTCAAGCAGTCCGGTAAAGAATAAAAGGAGTGGGCGACCCCTGCTCAATTACGATTCTGTGCAGAATATTGATTGACTGTATAGACTTTTGTTTTAATTTTTTTTATGGCAACAACCGTATGAAGAACTAAACAAATAAAGGAACTGCGGGCTTTTAGACAACGATCACCAGTGGGTCCTCCGCTAAGAAACGTGATATAATATGAAGTAGATGTGTGTGGAAGTCATCCTGTGATATCATATACTAAAATGCAACTCAAACTGTCCCCACCCTGAATTACATCCCCCCAGGATCTCCCATTGCCTCATATGTCAGTGTTTTGCTTGTGGCTGTGTTGCTTTTATTTGCACAAAAGTTATTAAACAGTCACAATATTTGATGAATTTTGACATATCTTTAAATTATAACATTTCTTTCCAGAGCAGAGCGGCGTTTGTGATTTCTTAGTGCAGCAAAATATATATTTTTTTACATTTCACAATCTTACCTACTGTGTAATAATATGGAGTAGTCACAAACATCTTGGCATAATTAACTCCCCCAAAGAGATCTCCGAGAAATAAGTGGATTTGATGGTATATGGATCTCTTACTGTTACCTTCTGAGCAAAAAAAGAAAACAAACAAAAAACAACTTTTTAATATTCTAAGGATTATTCCTTATTGCATATCCATAAATCGCACAATATACTTTTGCAGTGGAGAATATTAAAGGGATTGTTCACTTTCAGAAAAGTGGACCCCAAACACTCTAAAATAACAAACAGAGCAGGTACATGTCCTCCCCGGTTTCAGTGCCGGTTCCCTCTCGCTGCTCCAGTCTCAGTTTGGGCTGCAGAGATGACGTTATGTCCGACAGCCCAAATCACCGCTGTAGTCAATCACTAAGGCTGGTTTCACACTTGCGTTTTGATCTGCAGCGTTTTAAAAAAAAACGCGTGTGGTGAAAAAACGCATGTAAACGCGGCAAAACACCACGTTTTTTAGACGCATGCGTTTTTGCATGCAGAAAAAAAAACGCGGTGTTTTGCGGCATTTACATGCGTTTTTTCCTGCGTTTGCGTTTTTTAAACGCAGGCTGAGAAGTGTGTGACAGCTGCCAATCATCAAAATCAACTAGAAAACCCACTAAAAACAGAAATAGCTAGGGTTAGGGTTAGGATCCCTAGTAACCCTAGGGATCCTAACCCTAACCCTAGGGATCCTAACCCTAACCCTAACCCTAGGGATCCTAACCCTAAGGGTTAGGATCGTAACCCTAACCCTAAGGGTTAGGGTTAGGATCCCTAGGGTTACTAGGGATCCTAACCTAAGGGTTAGGATCCCTAGTAACCCTAGGGTTAGGGTTTTCTTGTTTTTTCTTGTGTTTAGGGTTAGGGTTTTCTTGTTTTTTCTTGTGTTTTTCTATAAAAACGCATGCGTTTTTAACGCAAGCAAACGCATGTGCTTAAAAACGCATGCGTAGACAGCAATGCATTTTTTTGCCGCGAATAAACGCATGCGTTTTTTGCGGGAAAAAAACGCAGCTAGAAATTACTGCAGGTTGCATTTCTGCAAATGAACGCACGCGTCAAAAAACGCATGCGTTGCCGAAAACGCGTCAAAACACACGCTAAAAAACGCATGCATTTTTTTAATGTTAAGTACAGAAAAAAAAACGCATGCGTTTTTTAGCGCTAAAACGCTGCAGATCAAAACGCAAGTGTGAAACCAGCCTAAGCTCAACGAGGTAGGCGGCAGAGCCTCTGTGCTCAGTGATTGGCTGCAGTGGTGCTGAGCACTGTCAACGCAACATCACTGTTGAGGCCGGTTTCACACGTCAGTGGCTCCGGTACGTGAGGTGACAGTTTCCTCACGTACCGGAGACACTGACACACGTAGACCCATAAAAATCAATGCATCTGTTCAGATGTCATTGATTTTTTGAGGACCGTGTCTCCGTGTGCCAAACACGGAGACATGTCAGTGTTCGTGGGAGCGCACGTTTTACACGGACCCAATAGAGTCAATGGGTCCGCGTAAAACACGGACCTCACACGGACATTCTCCGTCTGGGGTCCGTGTGCGTGCAGGAGACAGCGCTACAGTAAGCGCTGTCCCCCCCACATGGTGCTGAAGCCGGTATTCATATCTTCCCTGCAGCAGCGTTTGCTGTAGAGAAAATATGAAGAATAGTGTTAAAAATAAAGATTTAGGTGTCCGGCGCCCCCCCACCCCCTGTGCGCCCCCCCACTGCGCCCCCCGCTGGTCAGAAAATACTTATCCGCTCCCTCGCTGCTTCCTGGTCTGGCCGCGCCTCCTACTGTATGCGGTCACGTGGGGCCGATCATTTACAATCATGAATAGTCGGCTCCGCCCCTATGGGAGGTGGAGCCACATATTCATGACTGTAAATGATCGGCCCCACGTGACTGTATGCAGGAGAAGCCGCGGCCAGACCAGGAAGCAGCGAGGGAGCGGGTAAGTATTTTCTGACCAGCGGGGGGGCGCAGCGGGGGGGCGCAGCGGGGGGCGCACAGGGGGTGGGAGGGCGGCGGACACATGGATCTTTATTTTAAACACTATTCTTCATATTTTCTCTGCAGCAAACGCTGCTGCAGGGAAGATATGAATCGCAGCTTCAGCACCATGCAGAGTGGGTACCACACGCTCCGTGTGGTACCCACTCGCCATACGGGCGGTACACGTGTGCCGCACGTATGGCCTCTGTGAGTTCCCAGGCACACGGACACGGATTACTCCGGTACCGATTTATTCCGGTACCGGAATTATCTGGACGTGTGGGACAGCCCTCAAACACTGAGACCAGAGCCTCAGCTGGGAGCCGGCACTGGAATTTGAGCGCTGATTTTTTTTTTTTTTATCATGTGTCACTCAATTTTTTTTGTTTTTTCTTAAGCATACAAAAACAACTAAATGAATAAAACGAGCCCCGCACCTCTATGCTTCATCTGTCGACAGTATTCTTCATGAAACCATGGGACTTGGTATTCCGGGCACTCGAGACAAACCGCCCGATTTAATTGCATCAGGCGCATTCGTATCTTGGCACTTTTGTCAGGCAGAAAAGCTAAAAAATAATATAATTAGTGAAGAAAGAGAAAATCTACAACACACAGAAATCAAAAGCGTTCCCAACATGTGATACTGAGCCTGCGCCGTACATAGCGGGTGCCAGCGGCGTTACACAGCCAGCACCCGCCTGTAACACTATGACTGGCGCTAGCCTCGATTGCCCACTGTACCCCACCCCCCAAGAGACCATGGGGTGGCCATGGGTTATTAGTGCAGTGGGGGTCTATTAAAGGCTATTATTGTCATCAGATTAGTACTCCTGTAAAGTTTTAGGCATCATAGGAGACTGAGATTTTTACTTTGTACTACTATCCAGTTTTAAAATACAAAAAAATCCCAAAATAAAAATTACATTACATTATATATATATATATATATATATATATATATATATTTTTTAGTGTTTTTTTTTCTTACATATGTGAACCCTTCTATATAAAAGGTTTTAAGTACCCCAAAATGGTGACAATCTTGTTTGACCTCCCAGAACCATGTATGACCTTGTCAACTGATCGTGCATCTTTATTTCAATGGAGTAAAGGATCAGGTTGGTTGATATCAAAGATCCTCATTTCCCAAACATTTGATAAAAAAAACAAGGCCTAATACATTGGTTCCAATAATGGAACAATGGGAAAAACAAAACAAAAAACTTCCAGATCTCAGAAAAAGTCACAAACTTAAAAATGTTCATGCACAAAAAGTTCTGATTTTCTTGTTGCCACTGAAATATAAAGAACCTAACCCCCACCATTGGTGAAAAAAAAGAAAAAGGAACTAAAACAAACAAGACAACTATAAACGTTCCGACTTGAAGAGTCACACTGCTGGGTTATTGTTTAAAAAAAACCAAACAACAACAATGGCAGAATTGCGTCTTTTTTTCACCATTTCACTGCTCTTGGAATTTTGTGTGTGCATTATACGGTTAACTGAATTCATTACAATTTGTCTTGTGCAAAAATAACAAATTAATATTGAAAATTGAAAGTAGAATGATAAAAAAAATAAACAGAAAATAAATAATAATTAAAAACAAAACAAAAAAAATTGCCCAGTTGTGTAAGGGTTAAATAAAAGCTTTATTAAATTTTATAGGGTATTAGGCTTTTTGTGCCGGGTCTCGCACCAGGATGGGTAATGCAGGTAAAGCTGCAAAGAAATATTCGATTTATATTAGCCGACCCTGATGACAGATGTTGGGGAAATGAGGATGGGGCATATTTGCAAAGTGATCCCTTACCCCATTAAAATAAAGATGCACGCTCAGAAGACACGAGCATACATGGTGCTGGGAGATCAGAGAAGACAAAGCCTCTCATATGTACGGCCAGCCTAAGTCCTAGGGGCAACATGAGCAATATAGAACCTAAATGGATAAAGGTGGAGCATTCGCTCACATGACACTTACTGTCCAGTTCGGAATCCAGTTTAGTTAGGAAACGAATATTGAAAATGGCTTTAATCAGATCTTCTGGGAAATACTGTGCAACAGCAAGAGTGAAGCCCACCAGAACCAAGAGATGAGGAGGGAAGGAGTCTGGAAGGTAAAATAACACAACCACTATCTTATACATTTTTTTTTTTCATTCCTGATCTGATATTAGACGAAGCTGAAGTATTAAAGAGTTTTCATTTTTAGTTCATAAATCAATAGCACTCATAAAAATAAGTCTTATCAGACAAATCGGCTTTTTTTTTCCTCTCCTCCTGGACTGATCTTTCACGCTCAGTTCATGAGTAAAATCTTCCATTACTGAGATAGGAGACAGCTGGTGCTCATAAAGTTCCATGGAGAAGTGTAACTGACGATTCAGAAGAACTTACAGCGGAAAGTCTGTGTCCGTCTCCACCTCCTCTCCATAGAATTTTATAAGCACCAACCTATCTCACAGTAATGGGAAAATCTGTCTATATAGAGAATGGAGATTGAAAGGAGGGGAAGTAGCACATTTCTCTCATAGAATATATTACAAAATCGCCAGTCACTCTTTAAGAATAAGGTATGTTAGCAGGAGGAGGAATCAGCCCGACCCCTCTGGGCAAATTCCATTCATTTTTACGGATCTGTTCACATCTGCACCGGCGGCTCGGCTACTGGTTACGGAGTCTTTAATGGAAAAGATACTGCTGTCAGAAACCAATGGGAAATGACAGCCGCCGCTGGGATCAGATGACACAGAGGTGAACGGAGCCTTATGGAATGTGTCTGTTTCCTAGGGCTTAAAATGCGTAAATGCGGCGATGTCACTCAGCTACAATACCTTCATTTTCTTTGTGAAAAAGGAAGAAATAGATTAGAAAATGGTAGAATTCTTGCGCAGAACATGTTTTTTTTTTGTTTGTTTTTTTTAAGGGGAACCGGTGTAGAGCAATGACTGCTGTACGTGGCAGCCTGTATTCTGATGATAGGTTGGACAGCGGCAGGGAAAAGAAATAATCTGCAGCTCAGGATCATAATATGGGATGACGTAGCAACTTTATTAACAATTATTTTAGACAAGGTCCCAATCCATAAAGATAAGGAAATTATAACATTAGGGCTACATTTTTTAGATGAAAACGGGACAATTCTTTTTTTTTCTCTTTTCTTCACTTGCCCGTGTGACCACAGTCTATAATATGGGAAATTCATCACTGAAATTCTGATGTGATTATCTGCACAATAACCACAATGTACTAAAAATAATAAAAAAAAGTTGTGGGGTTTAGGTTTCCTAATCTGCAGCTTGTTAATGATAATGTGGAATTTTTTGCATATTTTCACTTTTTGCAACGCGGAGGCGGAAATCACAGTTAGAAAAATGTGTCTCTTTAATCTTCCAGGGCTGTGATTACTCCTGGGGTGAAGCGTGGCCAGATCTCCACTTATACTGAGAATACAATGAATACTTACTTAAATTAGCGAGAATATGCTGAATACACATTGTAAAGAATTCTTCTTCTCGCGGGGGATCATAGCCCAGATTGACAAAGGCAAATAAAACTCTGTTCAAGTCTGTGGGATGGATCTTAAAAAAACATACAAAAAAATACATTATTAATCTGACAAATAGTCTTTACTAACACAGTGTGTACATGACATAGTCCAGTAAATGAGAGGGATTTCTGCAATCACAGCATTGATGATCTTTCCTAAGGATACCCCATCAGTGCAAATCACAGCTCAGAGGAGCACTACACCCATCAATCTGCTACTGCTGGGTCATCAGTGATAGCTAATGATAAAGTGATCGCAGAGAAAATGGTCTGTTTGCCATTAATGTGCTGGATCAGATTTTCATCCATTTTTAATCTGTAAGTCCGTTGTTTTTTTGCTTTTTCCTCCATTGTGGCATTTTATTTTCTTGTATTTTTTTTTCACAGACCAATAGACTTGCATCAGAGAATTTGATCCATGATTCAGATCAAAAGTGGCCATATCTCAGTTTGGTTTTTTGCAGGCACTGCAAAAAAACAAAACATACATGTAAACAGCCCCATAGACTATAATAGGTATGTAATGACCAGAGGTCCGAATAAGATCCAGTGAGTCACAAACCAAGACTAAGGCAGAAATCTCCAACGGTATTTTTACTCAAAGGCAAAATAATAAAGGTAATATGGAAAATATTTAAGTATATGCACCCCAAAGATACACCAGCTCAGCAGCAGCTGAAATCACTGTGCCACTCCAAGGTCTCCTGAGAACTGTATGCTACAAAGACTAGTAAGAAATTTACCTAACAGGGCAACTAAACAGGAACAAGTGTAAATTGATTGTAGTGTTATAAAGGGAGCCCCTGGAATGGCACACTGAGTATAACTTACACAACTCTAATATAAGATACACCTCTAAGTAACAAGTAAACACTATGAGCAGGGATACCCGGGTATCTATAACTTATGGTACCGTATCTTAAGATGGATCTCCTCTCAGGTAGGAATCCGCACAGGCTGCAGCCCAGTCTATATCTTCAGCGCCAATAAGTTACAGCAAGCTCCTCTTGTCTGATCGGCGGATGCCGAGCCCAAACGCCGGGGACTTAGTTAGTGGCCTCACGATATTGTCTCTTCTTCTGTAGCTCCTAGGAATGCTTCCACGACAACCCGTCCGTCTCTGTATCAGCAATCTGTCAGACTTGTTCTCCAATCAATGCACAGGTATTCCACAGACTCTCAAATACGTAGTGGGTTTGCAGTGAAGTTTCAGTCTTCCAAAATAAAAGGTTAGCAACAAAAGTGTCTCACAGAGTTGAACAAAAGGTTAGCTTTTCTCCAGGACAACGTTAGCAATGCAAAGTCTCTCAATAGCTTCTTTTTCTCCAAAAAAACTCACAGTAAAATCCACAGTCTCTTGGTTATATCACATTCACAGCAGCTTCTGCTCTCTCTTCCCGCCTTTCTCTCTCTCCTCTCACTTCCTTGTTTCACTTTACACACGAGATACCAGACCCCACCCCCCAGCACACATTGTCTCTCGGAGTCTTCCAGGGTCTGTTCTCTGCTGCAGCAGGCAAAAACCACAGGGTCCTAGTGCCCTCTCAGTGGGACTACAGTTCACCCTCTTACATGCCACCCCACTAGAGGTTGGCGTCCTCGACATACCTTCCCACTCAAATTCATCTTGAGCATATCGCTGAGGCGGTATTCCGGCCGTAGATCGTGTAGTTCTCCTGAGTCCTACCTCAACAGGCGCAACCTTAGAGGGAGCTAAAGTCTCTTCCGTGGTCGTGTTAGTGGGCGCAAGTGGAGTTGTCTCCTCCTGCGGCTCGATGTCCTGTGATACAGCGTCAGGACCAAGCAGTTGTCCTGATGCACTCTCCTCAACAACATCCTCCATATCCCCAACATTCTCATCACCCGAGGCCAGATCGGTCACAGGGGGCAAATAAGCAGGCGCAGGAGTAAGTACACCATCAAACTCAAGATCATTCAGAGTTCCCGCCCCTTGGAACATGGCCTCTGGCTCTAGGGGAGTCGGCGCCGAATCTTCAAACCAGCACCGTTGTAACATGTTACGATGCAAATTACGGGTTGGCCCCCCTGTCCCCACCGGTTCGACCTCGTACACTGGAATCTCAGGGTTCACCTGTTTTTTTATCAGATACGGTATCGCCTCCCATCGGTCACTCAACTTTCCTGACCGTCGTTTTGTCCTCACCAACACTCTGTCTCCCGGAGAGAACAGCTCTGTTTGTACAGGTCGCGTGTCTCTATGGACCACTTGGCGAAGGCGGTCGCCCACCACCTGATGCACCACCCTCAACCGCCGCCGATGCTCTCGTATCCACTCGGATGCAGTCCGAGGGGGGGCAGAGGAGGGATCTGGCACGTTCAAATCCTCAATGTCTCGGCCAGGTCTACCAAACATTAACATGTGTGGTGAGTAACCAGTAGTACTGTGCACCCTGTTATTGTAAGCCCACATCAATTCGGGGAGATACTCAGGCCAGCATGTCTGTTGCTGACTCTCTAAGGACCTCAACATTTGCAACAAGGTCCGATTAAAACGCTCACACGCCCCGTTACCCTGAGGGTGGTAAGGCGTTGTTCTCGACTGCTCGATACCATAGAGCTGGTGCAACTCTTTCATCAGCGTCCCCTGAAAGCAGGCCCCTTGATCTGAATGTATTCTCTGCGGACACCCGAACACTTGGAAGAAATGTCGGCACACTGCCTCAGCCGCTGACTTGGCCGTCTGATCTCTTGTCGGCACCGCTACAGCATACTTGGTAAAGTGATCTGTCATCACCAGGCAATAGGAGTACCCTGACGTAGAGTACCCTATCAACACGTAATCAATCATGAGTAGCTCCAGTGGAGCTGAAGTCTTAATAGACTGTGTGGGAGCCCGCTGCTCAGGGCTTTTGTTGAGCCCACAAATTCGGCACTGCCGACACGCGTCGGCCACCATCCCTCCCAACTCAGGGCAATAGAGAACTCGCTGCAACCACTGAAGTGTCTTTTCACTTCCAAAATGGGCCCCCTTCTCATGCGCCTCACGAGCGACCACTGGACCCATTCCCACAGGAATTATCAGTTGGTACTGATGCTGCAGCTCCGATGGCAGGTACACCTTACGATACAAAAGACCTTGTTCCACACACAATTTATCCCATTGTCGAAGGAGTTTCATTCCTTCCATGGACAACTGAGCCTTGTCCTCTGCACTGGGCCAGGTTTTGTTTTGTACCCAACGGCGCACAAGTGCAACGTCCGGACACTCATCCTGGACTCTTGTCCAATCTGAGGATGTTTTACCCAGAACACAGGGCATCCCGGTGGCCACCCCACTTGAGTGTACCACACTTTGGAAGATAGGTATCTGCCCCAAAGCTGGAGTTTCAGTGTCCTCAAGTTGTTCGTCAACATCTTCCCCTGATGACCCAAGGGGCGCTCTTGACAATGCATCTGCATTGCCGTTTTCTCGACCAGAGCGAAATTTAATGCGGTAATTGAACTTGGCTAGTCTGGCGACCCACCGCTGCTCTAACGCTCCCAGTTTTGCATTCTCTAAGTGAGCTAGCGGGTTGTTATCTGTCATGACTAGCACCTCAGCTCCTGTTAGATACTCGGCGAAGCGTTCTGTCATTGCCCACACCAGGGCCAGCAATTCCAGCCGGAATGAGCTGTAGTTAGCCGGATTTCGCTCGGAGTCTCTTAAAGATCTGCTGCCATAAGAAATCACTCGCTCTTGGCCGTCCTGCACCTGTGCTAGTACTGCCCCCAACCCATGGAGACTACCATCGGTATACAACAAAAAAGCGGTGTCAAACCGGGCGTAGGCCAGCAATGGGGCACTCGTTAGGGCGGTTTTCACTTCATCAAATGCCTTTTTCTGTAGGGGCCCCCATGGTATGGGGCGATTTCGAGGACCCAGCGCTGTCCCTCTCAAAAGTTCATTCAAGGGACTCACCACTTGTGAGAATTTAGGCACAAACCGCCGATAGTATCCTGCTAGGCCCAGGAAGGCCCGCACTTCTCGCAGGTCACAAGGAGGTGGCCACTCTTGTACCGCCTTGATCTTACTGTCTAAAGGTAGTACCCCGTCCGGGGTCACCAGATGCCCCAAATATTCAATCTGGTTTCGTAACAGTTGACATTTTTTTGGCTTTATTTTCAGACCGTAGCTCTTGAGCCGCCGGAGAACTTGACGCAGCTTCTCCAGATGATCTTCAAATGAGGTTCCGAACACCACAATGTCGTCTAGATATATCAGGACTGATTCAAAATTTAGATCGCCCAAGCAATGTTCCATCAGGCGTTGGAAGGTTCCCGGGGCGGTAGCGAGGCCAAAGGGCATCCGGTTGAACTCAAAGAGCCCCATTGGCAAGACAAACGCCGTCTTGGCCCGATCTTTTTCAGCCATTGGGACCTGCCAGTACCCGCTTGCCAAATCCAACGTTGAGAAATACCTGGCCCGACCAAGGGCCGACAGGGATTCTTCAATACGGGGTAAAGGATATGCGTCCCGTACGGTGTGGGCGTTCAATTTTCGATAGTCCACACAAAATCGGAGTGTCCCATCCTTCTTGCGGACCAAGACTACAGGAGCCGCCCAGGGACTCCGGCTCTCTCGGATCACTTGGTTGTCCAGCATACTGGCCACCATGCTCTTCACCTCTTGATAAAGCGCTGGAGGAATTTGCCGATATCTTTCTCTAATGGGTGGAGTATCCCCCGTTGGAATCTCATGCTCAATCATCTGGGTACACCCGAAGTCCTCTCTGTTGTGAAATTGGATTCTGGGCTCCCCCGGTGGCCACTTGTGGAATTGTACTTGTGTGCATCATCCCCTCTGTTCACCTGCTCCTATCAGGATGTGGGAGTCGCTATATAACCTTGCTCCTCTGTCAGTTTCATGCCGGTCAACAATGTAATCAGAAGCCTTTCTGTGCATGTTCCTGCTACTAGACAACTCCCAGCTAAGTTGGACTTTTGTCCTTGTGTGTTTTTGCATTTTGTTCCTGTTCACAGCTGCTGTTTCGTTACTGTGTCTGGAAAGCTCTTGTGAGCGGAAATTGCCACTCTGGTGTTATGAGTTAATGCTAGAGTCTTAAAGTAATTTCTGGATGGTGTTTTGATAGGGTTTTCTGCTGACCATGAAAGTGCCCTTTCTGTCTTCTTTCTATCTAGTAAGCGGACCTCGATTTTTGCTAAACCTATTTTCATACTACGTTTGTCATTTCATCTAAAATCACCGCCAATATATGTGGGGGCCTCTGTCTGCCTTTTGGGAAAATTTCTCTAGAGGTGAGCCAGGACTGTCTTTTCCTCTGCTAGGATTAGGTAGTTCTCCGGCTGGCGCTGGGCATCTAGGGATAAAAAAACGTAGGCATGCTACCCGGCCACTTCTAGTTGTGCGGCAGGTTTAGTTCATGGTCAGTATAGTTTCCATCTTCCAAGAGCTAGTTCTCATATATGCTGGGCTATGTTCTCTCGCCATTGAGAATCATGACAGTTTGACCGGCCCAAAAAAAAAGGGTTAAATTACTGGCTGAGAAAGGAGAGAAAAAAGAAGTCTGCTACAATTTTTTTTTTTTTTTCCCTCTAGTTCTGAGTGTGCTCTTAATTGAATCACTTGCTAGTCTGCCTATACTGCAGCCTTCCTCTCTTTCTCTCCTTCTTATCCTTGAATGGCTCTGTGTTCACCTGTTTCAAATGGATCTTCAGAGTGTAGCTACAGGTTTGAATAATCTCGCCACAAAGGTACAAAATTTGCAAGATTTCGTTGTTCATGCACCTATGTCTGAGCCTAGAATTCCTTTGCCTGAATTCTTCTCGGGGAATAGATCTCACTTTCAAAATTTTAAAAATAATTGCAAATTGTTTTTGTCCCTGAAGTCTCGCTCTGCCGGAGACCCTGCACAGCAGGTCAGGATTGTAATTTCCTTGCTCCGGGGCGACCCTCAAGACTGGGCTTTTGCATTGGCACCAGGGGATCCTGCGTTGCTCAATGTGGATGCGTTTTTTCTGGCCTTGGGGTTGCTTTATGAGGAACCTCATTTAGAGCTTCAGGCGGAAAAGGCCTTGATGTCCTTGTCTCAGGGGCAAGATGAAGCTGAAATATACTGCCAAAAATTCCGCAAATGGTCTGTGCTTACTCAGTGGAATGAGTGCGCCCTGGCGGCGATTTTCAGAGAAGGTCTCTCTGATGCCATTAAGGATGTTATGGTGGGGTTCCCTGTGCCTGCGAGTCTGAATGAGTCCATGACGATGGCTATTCAGATCGATAGGCGTCTGCGGGAGCGCAAACCTGTGCACCATTTGGCGGTGTCTACTGAGAAGACGCCAGAAAATATGCAATGTGATAGAATTCTGTCCAGAAGCGAGCGGCAGAATTTTAGACGAAAAAATGGGTTGTGCTTCTATTGTGGTGATTCTACTCATGTTATATCAGCATGCTTTAAGCGTACTAAGAAGCCTGACAAGTCTGTTTCAATTAGCACTTTACAGTCTAAGTTTATTCTATCTGTGACCCTGATTTGTTCTTTGTCATCTATTACCGCGGACGCCTATGTCGACTCTGGCGCTGCTTTGAGTCTTATGGATTGGTCCTTTGCCAAACGCTGTGGGTATGATTTGGAGCCATTGGAGGCTCCGATACCTCTGAAAGGGATTGACTCCACCCCATTGGCTAGTAATAAACCACAATACTGGACACAAGTGACTATGCGTGTTAATCCGGATCACCAGGAGGTTATTCGCTTTCTGGTGCTGTATAATCTACATGATGTTTTGGTGCTGGGATTGCCATGGCTGCAATCTCATAACCCAGTCCTCGACTGGAGAGCTATGTCTGTGTTAAGCTGGGGATGTAAAGGAACTCATGGGGACGTACCTTTGGTTTCCATTTCATCATCTATTCCCTCTGAGATTCCTGAATTCTTGTCTGACTTTCGTGACGTTTTTGAAGAACCCAAGGTTGGTTCACTACCTCCGCACCGGGAGTGCGATTGTGCCATAGACTTGATCCCGGGTAGTAAATACCCTAAGGGTCGTTTATTTAATCTGTCTGTGCCTGAACACGCGGCTATGCGAGAATATATAAAGGAGTCCTTGGAAAAGGGACATATTCGTCCTTCGTCATCTCCCTTAGACACAAAGAAAAAACCGGCTCCTAAGAAAGACGGCTCTTTGAGGCCGTGTATTGATTATCGACTTTTGAATAAAATCACGGTTAAATATCAATATCCGTTACCACTGCTTACTGATTTGTTTGCTCGTATAAAGGGGGCCAAGTGGTTCTCTAAGATTGATCTCCGTGGGGCGTATAATTTGGTGCGAATCAAGCAGGGGGATGAGTGGAAAACCGCATTTAATACGCCCGAGGGCCATTTTGAGTATTTGGTGATGCCTTTTGGTCTTTCAAATGCCCCTTCAGTCTTCCAGTCCTTTATGCATGACATTTTCCGCGATTATTTGGACAAATTTATGATTGTGTATCTGGATGATATTCTGATTTTTTCGGATGACTGGGACTCTCATGTTCAGCAGGTCAGGAGGGTTTTTCAGGTTTTGCGGTCTAATTCCTTGTGTGTGAAGGGTTCTAAGTGTGTTTTTGGGGTTCAAAAGATTTCCTTCTTGGGATACATTTTTTCCCCCTCTTCCATCGAGATGGATCCTGTCAAGGTTCAGGCTATTGGTGATTGGACGCAACCCTCTTCTCTTAAGAGTCTTCAGAAATTTTTGGGCTTTGCTAACTTTTATCGTCGATTTATTGCTGGTTTTTCTGATGTTGTAAAACCATTGACTGATTTGACTAAGAAGGGTGCTGATGTTGCTGATTGGTCCCCTGATGCTGTGGAGGCCTTTCGGGAGCTCAAGCGCCGCTTTTCTTCCGCCCCAGTGTTGCGTCAGCCTGATGTTGCTCTTCCTTTTCAGGTTGAGGTCGACGCTTCTGAAATCGGAGCTGGGGCGGTGTTGTCGCAGAGAAGTTCCGACTGCTCCGTGATGAGACCTTGTGCCTTTTTTTCCCGTAAATTTTCGCCCGCCGAGCGGAATTATGATATTGGGAATCGGGAGCTTTTGGCCATGAAGTGGGCTTTTGAGGAGTGGCGTCACTGGCTTGAGGGGGCCAGACATCAGGTGGTGGTATTGACTGACCACAAAAATTTAATTTACCTTGAGTCTGCCAGGCGCCTGAATCCTAGACAGGCGCGCTGGTCGTTGTTTTTCTCTCGGTTTAATTTTGTGGTGTCTTACCTACCGGGTTCTAAGAATGTTAAGGCGGATGCCCTTTCTATGAGTTTTGAGCCTGACTCCCCTGGTAATTCTGAGCCCACAGGTATCCTTAAAGATGGAGTGATATTGTCTGCCGTTTCTCCAGACCTGCGGCGGGCCTTGCAGGAGTTTCAGGCGGATAGACCTGATCGTTGCCCACCTGGTAGACTGTTTGTTCCTGATGATTGGACCAGTAGAGTCATCTCTGAGGTTCATTCTTCTGCGTTGGCAGGTCATCCTGGAATCTTTGGTACCAGGGATTTGGTGGCAAGGTCCTTCTGGTGGCCTTCCCTGTCACGAGATGTGCGAGGCTTTGTGCAGTCTTGTGACGTTTGTGCTCGGGCCAAGCCTTGTTGTTCTCGGGCTAGTGGATTGTTGTTGCCCTTGCCTATCCCGAAGAGGCCTTGGACGCACATCTCGATGGATTTTATTTCGGATCTGCCTGTTTCTCATAAGATGTCTGTCATCTGGGTGGTGTGTGACCGTTTCTCTAAGATGGTCCATCTGGTTCCCTTGCCTAAGTTGCCTTCTTCTTCCGAGTTGGTTCCTCTGTTTTTTCAAAATGTTGTTCGTTTGCATGGTATTCCGGAGAATATCGTTTCTGACAGAGGGACCCAATTCGTGTCTAGATTTTGGCGGGCATTCTGTGCTAGGATGGGCATAGATTTGTCTTTTTCGTCTGCTTTCCATCCTCAGACTAATGGCCAGACCGAGCGGACTAATCAGACCTTGGAGACATATTTGAGGTGTTTTGTGTCTGCGGATCAGGATGATTGGGTTGCTTTTTTGCCTTTGGCGGAGTTCGCCCTCAATAATCGGGCCAGCTCTGCCACCTTGGTGTCCCCGTTTTTCTGTAATTCGGGGTTTCATCCTCGATTTTCCTCCGGTCAAGTGGAATCTTCGGATTGTCCTGGAGTGGATGCTGTGGTGGAGAGGTTGCATCAGATTTGGGGGCAGGTGGTGGACAATTTGAAGTTGTCCCAGGAGAAGACTCAGCTTTTTGCCAACCGCCGTCGTCGTGTTGGTCCTCGGCTTTGTGTTGGGGACTTGGTGTGGTTGTCTTCTCGTTTTGTCCCTATGAGGGTTTCTTCTCCTAAGTTTAAGCCTCGGTTCATCGGCCCGTACAAGATATTGGAGATTCTTAACCCTGTGTCCTTCCGTTTGGACCTCCCTGCATCCTTTTCGATTCATAATGTTTTTCATCGGTCATTGTTGCGCAGGTATGAGGTACCGGCTGTGCCTTCCGTTGAGCCTCCTGCTCCGGTGTTGGTTGAGGGTGAGTTGGAGTACGTTGTGGAAAAGATCTTGGACTCTCGTGTTTCCAGACGGAAACTCCAGTATCTGGTCAAATGGAAGGGATACGGTCAGGAGGATAATTCTTGGGTCACTGCCTCTGATGTTCATGCCTCCGATCTTGTCCGTGCCTTTCATAGGGCTCATCCTGATCGCCCTGGTGGTTCTGGTGAGGGTTCGGTGCCCCCTCCTTGAGGGGGGGGTACTGTTGTGAAATTGGATTCTGGGCTCCCCCGGTGGCCACTTGTGGAATTGTACTTGTGTGCATCATCCCCTCTGTTCACCTGCTCCTATCAGGATGTGGGAGTCGCTATATAACCTTGCTCCTCTGTCAGTTTCATGCCGGTCAACAATGTAATCAGAAGCCTTTCTGTGCATGTTCCTGCTACTAGACAACTCCCAGCTAAGTTGGACTTTTGTCCTTGTGTGTTTTTGCATTTTGTTCCTGTTCACAGCTGCTGTTTCGTTACTGTGTCTGGAAAGCTCTTGTGAGCGGAAATTGCCACTCTGGTGTTATGAGTTAATGCTAGAGTCTTAAAGTAATTTCTGGATGGTGTTTTGATAAGGTTTTCTGCTGACCATGAAAGTGCCCTTTCTGTCTTCTTTCTATCTAGTAAGCGGACCTCGATTTTTGCTAAACCTATTTTCATACTACGTTTGTCATTTCATCTAAAATCACCGCCAATATATGTGGGGGCCTCTGTCTGCCTTTTGGGAAAATTTCTCTAGAGGTGAGCCAGGACTGTCTTTTCCTCTGCTAGGATTAGGTAGTTCTCCGGCTGGCGCTGGGCATCTAGGGATAAAAAAACGTAGGCATGCTACCCGGCCACTTCTAGTTGTGCGGCAGGTTTAGTTCATGGTCAGTATAGTTTCCATCTTCCAAGAGCTAGTTCTCATATATGCTGGGCTATGTTCTCTCGCCATTGAGAATCATGACACCTCTCCATGTCGGGAAAAGGTCTCTTGATGTTCCCACAAAACTCTCTCCAACTGCTCCAACTGCACGGGGGTCAGCTTCTCCCGATCCACTCCCATCTGCTCCATGATCACATGACCATTCCATTCCTCCGTAGGAGGCTCAGTCCGGCCTACCTCGACCGCAAAGGTCCAGGATGACTGTTGGTCTGGTCGCAGTTCGAATCCTGCATTTTCCGGCACCTTTTCTGCCGGCACGAACAGTTCAGCCAGTATGGTTCCAGCAGGAATTGCAACAGCTTCATCTAAAACATTGATGCATCGGACCGGCACTCGTCCATTCTTCACAATCGCCAGAGACCGGGCCACATGTACCTTGGCAAATGAGGAACCCTCTCGGGCGGGCTCAAGTAGCACTTCAAGCCCATTCAATCTCTGTGCAGCTCCCACAGGCAGCATTAAGAGCTCCTCTTGTCTTGGTCCCAGCAGGATCGGGGCCCTCGATGGCACTCGGACCCGGCCCACCCGGCCGCCTGGGACCGCACTTTTCAGCAAGTCGCAACTCAGCACTAGACGGTGTAGAATTCTCTGTGTGGGTCGGTGTCTTGTCGCACGGGCCCAGTATCGGGGTCCTTCACTGGCATACATCTGGTGATTCAAGTCTCGCAGCACGTTCATTCCGAGCGTCACTTCCATCCCTCTTCTAGGGGGGTGATCCACCAGTACTACCCCTTTCTGCCCCAGCTCTTGACCAAACATTTTTAGTTGCATCCACGCGATTCCCTTGACTGACAGTTGACCATTATTTGCGGCGGTCAGTCGTATCACTCGGCCATCCTCTGGAATCACTAGTCGACTGAAGTATCTCTCATATACTTCTAGTGGCATTATAGTACATTCGGATCCCGTGTCAACCAAGCACCTCATCTTCCGCCCTTCAAATTCTGCTTCTATCACTGGACTACATGCAAACAAATCTTGCTCATTCCGTCGAGGGCTTTGTGTGGGTGGGGCCGCTGCTGCTTGCCCTCTCATGGCAGCGGCCGGAAGTTTAAAGCCGGCGACGGGGTTTCTGGGGCTGCAAGCGTCCGGCAGTAACGAGAGATGTGTCCCTGGCGCCCACACTTCCAGCAGGTGATTGCTCCTCGTGGACGAGGGCTTGACTCATTCTGATAGGACGATCTGGCCGTCTGTGGGGTCACCGTTCCAGGGGGTGGGGCAGGAGGCCCCCGTGAGGGGGTAGAGGCGGGATCAACTGTCAGTTGAGACAATTTCAGCTTCAACTCCTTCACCTCAGCACGCAAAGCTTGTACCACGCTCACCAGCCCCTCTCCCCCTGACCCTGATGACCCACCTTCTTCCAGCTGGGCACTGTTCACTGACCCCTCGGGCACATGGGTAGATTTCTCTTCCCTTTCCACTGCAGCTCGGTAAATCTGCCAGAAGGATAATTCTGGTGCAGCCCGGGCCATTTCCAACAGTTTGTCCCGGAGAAGTCTATTAGCTAAACCGGTGATGAATTGATCCCGGAGCAAGCGGTCTACTTCCCGGAACGCTCCCATGGCCCCCTGGTCTAGTCGCTGCATCTCATTCAGCGTCTCTTGCAAGATATTAGAGTACTGCATCAGGGACTCACACTCTCTCTGGGGACGATTAAAGAATAGGGACCGAAGCTGGGCCACACGCGCTCGGCCCCCCAAACTCCCCTCTAACAGTTCCAAAATCTTTTCTAACGTATCCCTCTCTGATTCTGGGCGCACCATCACCATACGTCTAATATCGCCCTCCAGTGCATTTAATGCCAGCTCAGCGCGTAACGCGGGGGTCAAATTACACATGCGCAGAATACTCCGGATTCTCTCAGCCCAATCTTGCAACGCCATATTGCGCCCGTCGTATTTCGGCATGTGCTGAAGTAAAGCTCCTACAGGCACATACCCTCCCGAAATCGCTGCGGCTGCCAGGGGAACCCCAACCCCCGAGGAGGGTGCGGATACAGCGGGGTCATTTCTACCCTCGCCCTCGTCCATGACAAACACTGGATCCTGCCGACTACGCCAAAAATGTAATGACCAGAGGTCCGAATAAGATCCAGTGAGTCACAAACCAAGACTAAGGCAGAAATCTCCAACGGTATTTTTACTCAAAGGCAAAATAATAAAGGTAATATGGAAAATATTTAAGTATATGCACCCCAAAGATACACCAGCTCAGCAGCAGCTGAAATCACTGTGCCACTCCAAGGTCTCCTGAGAACTGTATGCTACAAAGACTAGTAAGAAATTTACCTAACAGGGCAACTAAACAGGAACAAGTGTAAATTGATTGTAGTGTTATAAAGGGAGCCCCTGGAATGGCACACTGAATATAACTTACACAACTCTAATATAAGATACACCTCTAAGTAACAAGTAAACACTATGAGCAGGGATACCCGGGTATCTATAACTTATGGTACCGTATCTTAAGATGGATCTCCTCTCAGGTAGGAATCCGCACAGGCTGCAGCCCAGTCTATATCTTCAGCGCCAATAAGTTACAGCAAGCTCCTCTTGTCTGATCGGCGGATGCCGAGCCCAAACGCCGGGGACTTAGTTAGTGGCCTCACGATATTGTCTCTTCTTCTGTAGCTCCTAGGAATGCTTCCACGACAACCCGTCCGTCTCTGTATCAGCAATCTGTCAGACTTGTTCTCCAATCAATGCACAGGTATTCCACAGACTCTCAAATACGTAGTGGGTTTGCAGTGAAGTTTCAGTCTTCCAAAATAAAAGGTTAGCAACAAAAGTGTCTCACAGAGTTGAACAAAAGGTTAGCTTTTCTCCAGGACAACGTTAGCAATGCAAAGTCTCTCAATAGCTTCTTTTTCTCCAAAAAAACTCACAGTAAAATCCACAGTCTCTTGGTTATATCACATTCACAGCAGCTTCTGCTCTCTCTTCCCGCCTTTCTCTCTCTCCTCTCACTTCCTTGTTTCACTTTACACACGAGATACCAGACCCCACCCCCCAGCACACATTGTCTCTCGGAGTCTTCCAGGGTCTGTTCTCTGCTGCAGCAGGCAAAAACCACAGGGTCCTAGTGCCCTCTCAGTGGGACTACAGTTCACCCTCTTACAGGTACCTGATCTGTGAGAAACACTGAGAACATGTATGAAAAAAACCAGACGTCTGAGACCTAAGGGCGCAGTCAGACGACCATATAAATTGGACTGTGATTGGACCACAATGCAAAGACTGTCCAGCGGCTCTACCGACCTGAGCATGATGGCTGTACAGGAAAACATGAAGCGGTCACGCTCAGGTCGGGAGAGCCGCCGGCCAGTCTGTGCATTGTGGTCCGATCACAGTCCAATTTATTCGGTCATCTGATTGTGTCCTAAGAGTACAAGTATTGACTGGTAGAACAGTAACACCAAATCCTTCATTTAAAGGAATTGTCTCATCTATAGTGGCCAAAAGTGCTTGTAAAAACAATTTACTTCTTACTTTAAAATCCTCTCCGTTTGCAATAATGGAAGGAGTTTTAATTCTATAGTTTACTGCTCATTGTTTAGGTTACCAGCCACTCCTGCAGCTTGTCAGAAGTGTCCAGTTTCCCAGACAAGCAGCATGCACATCTGCCTCTGCAGGCCATCTGGACCTTAGGAGCGCACCACTGTCCCCTGTCCCCTTACCCCATTGCAAGCGAAAAATCGGGAGGCAGGGGAGATGGGTGCTACCAAAGATACATGATGAGAGAATCCCTTTAAGGATTTCCTGGAGGAATAACAGAGGAACAACAATGAAAAGATGCCCCAGAATAATTATTACATGGGGGTACTATAGTGTAACACACAGGACTGGTGCTCTTTAAGCCGCCCCTAGACAGCTGTCAGGTGCACGCACTGAATAGACCTTTGGCCACCAGATGTTTAGTTTGGGCCAGTGACTGGCCTTCCAATCTGAACCCACGGGGCTTCTACCTTTGTGACATTCTCCATGGTGACTTCTGCGATCTTGTCGAGAACCGGAGGACACAGAGTATTACAGTAACTAATAACCAGCGCCAGAAACGGTGCGTTCCTCCAGGTGACCTGGTGCAGCAGGCGCTGGCAGGTGAGCAGGATGTCGTCTATCAGCATATTCTGCAGCCACTGCCCGTTCATCACGTACGTCAGCTCATTCAACAGATGATCAATGTCGTCCATATTCTTCACTCTCTCCAGTCCGTATCGGCTCACTTTATGGAGGAGTTTCTCATACATCCCGGATTTATTCTGCCTGGACAGCTGGGCGGGCTGTAACCACCGGATGACGCTGTTCGCGATGCTATTCAGGTCGCTGAGGTCACACTGGGGAATGACGTCGTCAATCTTTCTAAGGACGGCTTCATCCACTCTAGTAAGGGTCAGCAGCGACAGTGACCTGGTCATCATAACCACCATAGATGGGACATGAGACGTCTTCATAAAGCTACGGGAAGGGACATTTCAGGCACCAAAAACAAGTCACCATCTCAGAATCAAATCATTTATACATGTGACAAAGGGAACAAAAAGAAGCCACCAAAACCCTCAAAACACATTAATGTGGGCTTTATTTTTGTGGTTTCCCCAGGCAAAAGATAAAATAAAAGGTCCATAGAACAAAAATGTCACGTATTTATTAAAAACAAACAAACAAAAAAACACACTTTGTGATGAGTGTCACTCCAAAATTACTAATTAAAATAAGCCTTATAAAATAGTCCTTATACAACCCATATGTTTGTAGTAATAAACTATTATTGTTGAGCATATTTATGTTAAAATCCGGGTGTCCGTTGTTGGCACGGCCAAGATATTTTTTTGCCTCCTGTGTTGATTGACAGCGCTCGCTTGGAGAAAGCACACAATGTAGCAGCAGGAGCCAGCGCACGCGCTCACAGATCTCTCTCCTCTCTGCTGCGGCCATGCGATTTTCCTCCCTCTTCTTTCTTTAACGCTTCTTGCTCGCCACACTTCTGCATCTTTCCGTGGAGCGAGCAGCCACAGCAGAGGAGAGAGGTCAGTGAGCGCGGTCAGTGAGCGCGCACAGGCCTCTGCAGTTACACTGTGCGCATACACGCTGGAGGACTCCCCAATGTCACCTTGACCAGTAGCGGACATACCATTGGTGCAACCAGTGCAGCCGCACAGGGGCCCGAGAGGTCCGGGGGCCACTGCTTTCCCCAAACCAGGTGGCATTGTGCATTATAAGGAGCTCTCCGGCTGCAAATGGTCCATATATTGTTCTTGCACAGGGGCCTCTGCTGTCTGTGTCCGCTCCTGGCCCTCACGGTATACCAGTCATATGTTTGTATTCTTAATAGTGACCTTGTCTTACCCGCATGGTAAACCCAGCGCCATTCTAATAGGGCCGTCCACATGTCCCTTTAACCCGATTACTCGCCACACATGCATGGAAATTGCACTTACGCAGTTAGACGTTTCTGTAGATCCGCAAACAGTTGATAGTTTTGGCAGGGCAGGCAAACCACGGCATCTGTGAGCTTACATAGATACAGGCGATGGTAATGATCCAGATTGTCCTGGATGGCGGAGCAGATCCTGAACGGAGAGAAAAACAAAAAGATCACACATCATCAAGCAACATAACGAGACTCCATCCACCGCCGTGCCACGTCCTCATCCAGAAGGGACGCTCCCACGCAGGGTGTCGTGTGTGGCAGAACATATCTCACCCAGACCACAAGCCCCACTGATGTACATATGGGTTTTTGTAACTTTGATGGCAAAAACGACACAACACACTGCGCCAGTGTCATCAATAGGTTAGGAAACGGCCGACAGAGTCTCTAATAAGTGGTGGACGCTCCTTGCTCCACTGTAAAGATGCTTCAAGAATGTGCATGAACGTCGAGTGTGCACCATATAAAATGGCTCATAGGTTTGTAAAGGCCCCATATACCGTGAGGGTCGGCCAAGCGTTCATCTGGCCATCAGCTCGCTCTCACTCTATTCCCCCCATGGACATGAATGCTCAGTAGGGTGCTCATGCATTGAGGAGTGGAGAAATCCACCATCGGACTCATCGGTCTGTACATCAAAGGGATCAGGAAAAAAACATTAAAAAAATAAAACCTCTCAGTACTTATTTGCTAGGAGGAGAATACTAAGAGTCTGAAATAGCTGATTACAGGGAACAACAGCATCCATCTGAACAGTAAATGGAAATATAGCAGGATTCAGACGTCCATATATTATGATCCAGGTACGGACCGAATTGGCCGAGGATCTCCTGGCCTCACACATGTATAGTTGGGTCAGCAGACCCTCGCCGGGGTGCAGCCCGTACCCGGACCGTGATAATATGGACAATATCAGATTGGACAGGAAGGATCCAGCTCCAAACCATTCACGGCTTAGAGGATCCACTTACTTCTGAATGAGGATTGGGTTCTTGCACTCGGCCTCCGCCATGGTCTCCAGCACGTACACCAGACTGATGTGATGGATCTTACCTGCCAGTATGACAAGGTCGTCTTCAAGCCTGGAGGGAGCAAAGGAGCTCAAACTTTACAAATCCAACATTTGGCACTTGTTTCCAGTACTGAATTCCTAGATTAGACTACAAAATAATCAGGAGCTTCCTCTAATTAGGGAATACGAGTTCTATTTGAGTATTATCATTGCATTACGGGATTTTTTCTGTTGGTTCAGGGCTGATATGTAGTATCCCTTTAAGGGGCCGATTCATCACATCCCTTTAAGGGTCCCACTCACCTATTTCTTATCTCTTGAGAAGCCATCGGAAATAAGGCACAAAATATTTTTCCGAAATGATCCGCATTATTCCATAGGTTTGATATTTCGAGCAGAGACAATTTTGCCATCACCTGAAACTCGTACTGCTTGAAAGCCATTTGCCGGTAGAGGCCGCTGACGATGCACATGGTGTCCGTGCTCATTTTATTCTTGTCCCGCACAAAAATCTGATTGCATTTATCCAAGAGGGGCTGGTAGTCATACTTCATAAGGCACAGAAACTGGACGACCCGGCGCACGCTGTGCACATCTATGTAGTTATCCCCCTCCATTAAGGATTCTGCCTTGCTGATCAGTCAGTGCTGCAACCGCTTAGAGGTGACCGGGAATGTCTTCATCATAAGGCTGGACAGGTATCTGGAAAAGGATTAAAAAGGATCATGAATGTGATCTATAGCACATATGAAGTGTGTGATATAGAGAGTGGCTTGCAAAATGAGTTAACTGAGAGTCCATCAGTGAGCTTATCCTGACACCCTACGCAGAAAGCAGCCAATCAGAGGTGTGGGCCGGGTTATACAGAGCTCAGTATTTAGAGCACTGCAAGATCTGCAGCAGAGAAAACAGGAACTTTATCAAAACTACAGCAAGCAGCCGAGTAAGTGACACATCGCTGGAATCAGAGTCTCTGCCCCTCCATCATACTGCACTCAGATGGGTCAAAATCAGACATAACCCACATTTTTTCCCGCAGAGTCCGATAAAAAGATTAAATAAATTTTGGACATGTGCACAGCCCTATTGAATATCATAGTTACGAGCGCTACAAGTGAAAACTACACATAGCACTCATCTGAGAAAATACGTCTTATGCACGAGCCCAAATAGCAAGTTAATCAAATTAATCTCCCTGCTCTAAGTATCAGCAGAGAGGTAACGCGGGATCGGCATTGGCTTCAGCAGGGAAGTTATACTTATTTTGTTATTTTACAGCATTTCCAGATTTGGCTTTTAAAAAAAAAAAAAAAAAAAAACAAACAGTTAAGCACGTTAATTTTTTTCCCTTTTCAGCATTCTAGAATTTTTTTTTCATTGTTTTCATTCGCGTGTCACCACAGGTCAATATGGTCTTATTTTTGTAGACAAGTACTATTTTGCCTTACGCATTTATTAGTAATATTTTTAACATCAGACAGTAAATGGAAGTCTTAGGGTATGTGTCCACGGTCAGGTTTGCTTCAGGCTTTGGTCAGGATTTTATGCAGGTAAAATCCTGACCAAAAATGCACCTGAGGTCACTGGCAGGTCACCTGCGGTGTTCCTGCGTGTTTTGCTCATAGTAGCAACATGCTGCGTTCTGAAAAAACGCTCCGCATGTGCGTTTTCGCAGGAAAAACGCATGCGTTTTTTAATGCACAGTGGAGACGGGATTTCATTAAATCCCCACCACTATGCTGGAACATCTGGACGCTGCGTTTGTGATGCTGCGGCTCAGCGCTGCGTCAAAAACGCAGCGTTTCCTGAACGTGGATACATACCCTTACATTTAAAAAATGATGTTTTATTTTTATTTATTTTTTTTTATTTAGTGTGTGGGGTGATGACATTGAAGGATAGTTGCACCAGTCTCTGCCTATAGAAATCCATGGGTGAAAAAGAAATTAAAACAAATATACATATGCAAGATTCAGTAGAAAAATAACAACAAGGCTGGAATTTGGGGGCGTGTCCTATTAGAACACCAGAGGCAGAGCTGACGGAGCCAAGATGGCTGCTCCCATGAGCTGTATTTACCACGACTTTGGCGGAACTAAAATGACTGTTTAACAGTCCTATTGCTTCCAAAGGTAATTTATTGTATATTTAGTTATATGTGCTATCTCTCCGCTGTAAAATAACTTGATATGTTTGACAGTGATGCGTCCACTTTAAGGGGTCAATGGGGACCACTCCTCGTTAGCTTCTTAAAGGAAACCTGTCAGGTCACTCAGGACTCGCAAACTGCTGACATGATGGTTTACTTGCCATAATCCAGCAATAAAATCATGCCCTTCCTGTAGCATAAAGTTATGCATATCCTCCACATTTGTATTGCCCTCATTCACTATCCGGATAGTTCTATGAAAACAACACCTCTGGTCAGAGATAACTCACATCCTGAGGAGGAGTTTTCCCCTTTGGAGTCGACCCATCACCAAACATATCAGGTTATACTACAATAGGGAAGTAGTAGATATAAGTAAATAGGAATAAATTACCTTTGGAAACATAAGGACTGTGAAGACAATTATTTCAGCTCTGAGAGAGCCACTGTGACCTGACAGGATCCCTTTAAATCACTTCCAGTAGTCTTAGATACTGGTGACCGCTTACCTAATATTTTGTATGTTCTCCAGGCCCGTGTTCAGGGCATTGGCTACCTTTCCCATTAACGGACTGCTGCCCAGATCTAGTTTTTCCAAACAAACTGAGAATTTCGACAACGTCTCCGGTTCAAACCTGAAACAGGTAAAAACATGCAATCAATCATATAAATACAAAATAACAAACAATGCGCCATACAGTTATATAGGATAAAATCCAAAAGATTTCTTTATAAAAAAGTTATTTATTGATCTAACTTTTTAGGTTTCGTTTTTCCAGTCCGCAGTTGCAAAAGTGCAGGACTCCACTGTCCTGGCTGTGCATCTTGTCTCATGTTTACGATGCTACAATGAAATGCTATGACGTGTATACTAGTGGGAGAAGAGGGATACAATGCGGAAAACCTTTGGGCAACACACAGCATGACGAACCTCAAGAGCCAAAGAGCTAATGCTGGGCAACTAAATGGCAAAATGGCTGCTGGGATTGGTAATCAAACATTCCACCAGCCTTACTTTTCCAGTCTTCTCCAGCCTTCCATTAGCAGCTGCTGCACCAAAGAGTCGTGCGCTTCCACATTAAACCTTGAAATACAGAATACAACAATGGTAAACGAGATGCAACATAAGGACCGAGCAATGGAGCAAGTGGCTCGTACCTTATAACGGCATACAGCGTATTCACCAGGGTGGTGTCGCTCATAAAGTCAATTTTATTTTCTGCCAGGATCCGAAGAGCAATAAATTCCGGGTGATTTCGGACGGTTTCATGATTTGCGTTTGCACTCGGCTTCCCCTTCTGAAGCTCCCATAATGTATTGATGGCGCAACCCACATGATGTACTGTAAGCTTAGACTTATGGATGCCAACGAGTTGAAAAATCTGGAATTGGTTTGTGCTAGTCATCAACTGATCCAGGAGCGGATCCGAACTGATACTACGCATCTGAAAGAAGCGCAGAGAAAGAGGCAAAGCCCTCCTCCAGCAGAACATGTCTGGACTGTACGAAAGGCTTAGGACCTTAGAGAAATAAAAATATTCTATGTCTTTTCTTCCAACATCTTCTTAGAAAGTGGATATTCCTCTCTTCGGAGAAGATCTTGTTACTTCAAGATATGATAAGACACTTTGATTAAAGCCATCTGTAAAGGAAGAGATAAAAAAGGAATAATAATAATAGTGGACCCACAACTTATATGTAAGGCTGTGTTCTTTCCACATACAGATTATACAATCAGCATTTTAACATACTTATTATATGGTATTGGTATACAGGGGGTGCAGAAGTCGGTGTACAGTTTAAATAATAGTTGAATGTTATCAATTGTGCATGATTTTCTTAAACAAACCTCATTTTTTATAACTTCCCAAATAAAAATCAAGTCAATCTGGGTAAGGTCTGGTGACCCTTCTGGCCATGCAACCGGCAGGACAGCATCTACCTATCCACATAGTATAAAAATAATAATATGAATAGACATTTATGCCAGCATATGCACCCCTGTATATTAGAATATGAAGCTTAAAGTTATTTGTCCAGAGCATTTTTTAGCATCTGGTGATAAAAACAAACCTATTGAGGCATAAGGACATCAAAGAAGATCGCACCCTACCCTCCCTTTGAATGATCGGGTGGAGAACGTGTCAGACCCATTTCATCCATGTAATTACATGGTGAGTTTAAAGGGTGATTTCTAGTTTAGTAAATCGTCCCCTCTTCTAAAGATAAGGGTTGACTTACTGGCTGCTGGAGTCCCAACTTCTCATACCCCAAAAAAATCTCCAAAAAAGAACACTGGAGCTTATAAACCAAGCTTAGCACTCAGCTATTTCCAGCAGTCCCATACACAATGAATGGTGCGGAGGTTGAGCATGTGCACCTACCGCTCATTTCGAGATTGGACTATGCCAAGCCTCGTTCCCTTTATCAAGAGCCCCATCCTCAGGATCGCCAGGGATCCTAGAACCCCAAAGACCAGCATGCTATGGGAAGGAATAATGCAATATCTTTGGAATGTTTAAAGCCTTAAACTTACACTTCTGCCCAGTAAGAAGGAGAGTGATCTTTAGTATCATAATCAGCCCGCCTTATACAGTGGTGGTATATAACTAGGATATGTCACCTATGCCGATTGCCTGGAGGTGAAGTCACTGGGACCCCTACAGAATGCTAGGAAAGCACTGAGCCATTTTATTTATAGTAATCCTTGCTGGCTTTCTTCGGGTTACCATTAAAAGAAACCTGTCGCTTGATTTATGCTGCCCAAACAATAGGCAGCATTAATCAGAGCCTGGCTGCCTGATTACAGCCAGTGATATTTTTTTCAGAGATAATATACTTTAAAGATCCGGCCGTGGACCATAGCAATAGAGAAACCAAGTCCAGAAAGTCCAAGTGCCACAGCAGGTGATTGACGGGTCCCACGACTGCGAATCACCTGATGCAGTGCTGCAAAATACCAAGAAGAGTCAGACTAGTCTCACATCCAACTATGGTCCTCAGCTGAAGACCATGGCTCGGTCTGCCTATGGTGAAAGACCTGAAGAGAGAAAATACAAGAGGTGCTCCCTGTGTAACACTGTGGGCAACAGGTCAGGGCTAGTGATGAGCGAATATACTCGTTACTCGAGATTTCCCAAGCATGCTCGGGGGTCCTCCGAGTATTTTTTAGTGCTCGGAGATTTAGTTTTCCTCACCTCAGCTGAATGATTTACATCTGTTAGCCAGCATAAGTACATGTGGGGGTTGCCTGGTTGCTAGGGAATCCCCACATGTAATCAAGCTGGTTAAGAGATGTAAATCATTCAGCTGCGGCACGAAAAACTAAATCTCCGAGCCCTAAAAAAATACTCAGAGGACCCCTGAGCGTGCTCGACAGGGCCGCCATCAGGGCATGACAGCCATTACTGCTGTATGGGGCCCGGTCAGCAGCAGTACACAGAGGGGCCCGCAGATCTGGGGCCCCACTGTTGTGGTTCTACTGATCGGGCCCCATCATGCACTAAAATACTATGCACTGCGGCGCACATGTCGGTGCTGGGGCCCGGGAGCCGTCTTGGAGCTGTGCAGGCCGTCTTACCTAGTCGGCTGCGCAGCTCCTGCTCGGCTGTAGCTAGAATGTATGGGCTCCCTGCAGGTCCTGACTACAGCCCATCCATTCTAGCCAGTAGCGTAGGGGGGATCGCCCCGGGCCCTGTCACATGCAGGGGCCCGCAGGGAGCCAGGGCAGGGCCACTTCTATGACGAGGCAGAACACATAGGAGCAGAGCAGTATAACGTCTGCTCCCGTCTGACAAGCTGCACGCTGGCTACTAGCACAGTGGCTGGCTGCAGTCTCCCCCTGCAATGAATGGTTTCGCCCCCTCTGACCTGATCATGAAGCTTTTCCTGGCTGCAGTTTTCCTCACTCTGTGCACGCTGGGATTGGCTCAGGCACGCTGGGTCCTAGTGCCCACACTCTGCATTTCACTGACACTTCCTGGTCCTGCAGTGCAAACGTTATCAGTAAGTGCTGGGGATGGGACATTTTAGGTTTATTAAATTCAGGTATGTCACTATGAGACCGTTGGGGTATTGTGGGGGCTGAAAGTGAGTGAGGGGGGACAGGGTACTTGGGGGTGAATGTGAGCCCATGGGGGTATTGTGGGGGAGGGGAGACAGGGCACTGGGGGGTGAATGTGAGACCATGGGGGTGTTGTGGGGGAGGGGAGACAGGGCACTGGGGGGTGAATGTGAGACCATGGGGGTGTTGTGGGGGCTGAAGGTGGGTGAGGTGGGACAGGGCACTGAGGGGTGGTTGTGAGACGATCGGGGTATTGTGGGGGAGGGGGACAGGTCACTGGGGGCTGAATATTATAATGTTATGATAGTATATGTACGGGGAGGCTGGAGATGGGGGGTAGGGGGCCTTTGATACGTACCACCTGGATATTTTATGAGTGTTAGTATAAGGAGCCCGCATACAGTAACCAAGAGCTGCATCACATTTACAGCACCACTTCCAGGTGCTGAAAATCCGCGTCCCCTGCCCCCTGTCTGATACTCACCTTCTGGCGTCTTCATCTGTTTTAGTCTCCGCTCGGCTCCGTCTCCTGCAGTTTGTGGCCTGTCCGAGGCGCCAGTGTTTCATGGAGCAGCGCAGAGGTCACTAATGAGTGTGAGTCTGTGGGAGCCTCGTTCTGGCCTCTTTCTCACTCTCAGGCTAAGTGCACACGGTGCGGATTGGCCGCTGCGGATCTGCAGCAGTTTTCCATCTGGTTTACAGTACCATTTAAACCTATGGAAAACCAAATCCACAGTGCACATGGTGCGGAAACGCTGCATTGTATTTTCCATAGCATGTCAGTTCTATTTGCAGATTCCGCAGCATTTTACACCTGCTCCTGTATAGGATTCCGCAGGTGGTAAAACGCAGGTGAAATCTGCACAAAAAACACAGGAAATCCGCAGTAAATCCGCAACAAAGTGCACATAGCCTCATAGTCTTACATTGAGCGCTTGTGACATAGCTTCTAACTTCTGGCCTGTCAGAAGCTGCGCTCACAAGTTTGAGCAGCGGCACTGCAGCAGTGCCACAAAATACTGAATACGCCGGAGGATGAGTAAATGTCCATCATACTGTGTATACGGGAGCTGCAGGTCCATCATACTGTGTATAAGGGAGCTGCAGCAGGTCCATCATACTGTGTATAAGGGAGCTGTGAGTCCATCATACTGTGTATAAGGGAGCTGTGGGCTCATCATACTGTGTATAAGGGAGCTGCGGGCCCATCATACTGTGTATAAGGAAGCTGTGGGCTCATCATACTGTGTATAAGGGAGCTGTGGGCTCATCATACTGTGTATAAGAGAGCTGCGGGCCCATCACACTGTGTTTAAGGGAGCTGCGGGCCCATCATACTGTGTATAAGGGAGCTGTGGTCCCATCATACTGTGTATAGAGGAGCTGCAGGCCCATCACACTGTGTATAAGGGAGCTGTGGTCCCATCATACTGTGTATACAGGAGCTGCGGCCCTATCATACTGTGTATAAGGGAGCTGGGGGTCCATCATACTGTGTATACGGGAGCTGTGAATCCATCATACTATGTATACGGGAGCTGCGGGCCCATCATACTATGTATAAGGGAGCTGTGGGCCCATCATACTGTGTATAAGGGAGCTGGGGGTCAATCATACTGTGTATACGGGAGCTGCGGGCCCATCATACTCTGTATAAGGGAGCTGGGGTCCATCATACTGTGTATACGGGAGCTGCGGGCCCATCATACTGTGTATACGGGAGCTGCGGGTCCATCATACTGTGTATACGGGAGCTGCGGGTCCATCATACTGTGTATAAGGGAGCTGTGGGCCCATCATACAATGTATACGGGAGCTGCGGGCCCATCATAATGTGTATACGGGAGCTGTGGGCCCATCACACTGTGTATAAGGGAGCTGCGGGCCAATCACACTGTGTATACGGGAGCTGCGGGCCCATCATACTGTGTATACGGGAGCTGCGGGCCCATCATACTGTGTATACGGGAGCTGCGGGCCCATCATACTGTGTATAAGGGAGCTGCGGGCCCATCATACTGTATATATGGGAGCTGCGGGCCCATCATACTACATATAAGGGAGCTGCGGGCCCATCATACTGTGTATACGGGAGCTGCGGGCCCATCATACTGTGTATAAGGAAGCTGTGGGCCCATCATACTGTGTATAAGGGAGCTGCGGGCCCATCATACTGTATATATGGGAGCTGCGGGCCCATCATACTACATATAAGGGAGCTGTGGGCCCATCATACTGTGTATACGGGAGCTGCAGGCCCATCATACTGTGTATAAGGAAGCTGTGGGCCCATCATACTGTGTATAAGGGAGCTGCGGGCCCATCATACTGTATATATGGGAGCTGCGGGCCCATCATACTACATATAAGGGAGCTGTGGGCCCATCATACTGTGTATACGGGAGCTGCGGGCCCATCATACTGTGTATAAGGAAGCTGTGGGCCCATCATACTGTGTATAAGGAAGCTGTGGGCCCATCATACTGTGTACAGGAGAACTGTGAGGGACATCATACTGTTTGACGGCAGCTGCCGGCCCATCATACTGTGTATAGGAAACTGTGAAGGCATATTGTGCATATGGGAGCTGTTGGCCCATTACACTGTATACGACAAGCCTACAACCTGCAGTAACCACCGATCGACCAAACCGCTGCATGACCAGCTCTACCCTCACCTACTGTATTCTCACCCATCCCTTGTAGATTGTGAGCCTTCGCGGGCAGGGTCCTCTCTCCTACTGTACCAGTTATGACTTGTATTGTTCAAGATTATTGTACTTGTTATTACGTATACCCCTCCTCACTTGTAAAGCGCCATGGAATAAATGGCGCTATAACAATAAATAATAATAATAATAATAATAATAGGGGAGCTCTGGGGGGCATTCTACTTTCTATAGTGGAGTTCTGTCAGCATTATACTGTGTATAGGGGAGCATTGGGCTCATTATCTATAGGGGAGCAGTGGGAACATCATACTGTGTAAATAGGGGAGAAGTGGGAACACCATACGGTGTATGGGGGAGTTATAGAATCATTATACAGTGTATATGGAAGCTTTAAGCTCACCATACTGTATAATGGAGCAGTACAAGGGGGAACTTAGGGGACATTATTAAATGTTAAGTGGGCACTTAAGCATCATTGTTATAGGGGCACTCGGAGTATTGTGACCATCAAAGTTGCATATTATCACAATATGGCGGTAAAATCAATGTTCGTTTTTGTATAGAGATTTATTTTCAATAACAGTAGGGTCATATTCTGAGGTTCCCCTATATTCACAATAAGTGCTCAACCGTAGCTGTAATCAGGGTTAGCTGGTTAAGGGCCCACTCAGATGTTTCGCGCCCCCCTAAGTTGAAACCCTAGCTACGCCTCTGATTCTAGCAGTCTCAGTAGTGAATGTGCTAGAATGTAGGGGCTCCTGTCAGGTCCTCTCAGCAGCCCATACATTCTAGCTGCTGCTTCACTGCTGGAAACACTAGACGGACGGGAACGACTGAGGTAAGTATAAAAAACATTTTTATTTTTGTTTTTTTAAATGGGTGAGGTGGGTGAGAGTGAGCCTGCAGATGATGAAGTGTGGTTGAGGGGGCACTGCGCATGATGAAATGATAGGGAGCTGCAGATGATGAAGTGTGTTTGAGGGGGCACTGCGCATGATGAAATGATAGGGGGCTTCAGATGATGAAGTGTGTTTAAGGGGGCACTGCGCAAGATGAAATGATAGGGGGCTGCAGATGATGAAGTGTGGTTGAGGGGGATCTGCACATGATGAAATGATAGGGGGCTGCAGATGATGAAGTGTGTTTAAGGGGGCACTGCGCATGATGAAATGATAGGGGGCTGCAAATGATGAAGTGTGGTTGACGGGGCACTGCACATGATGAAATGATAGGGGGCTGCAGATGATGAATTGTGTTTGAGGGGGTACTGCACATGATGAAATGATAGGGGGCTGCAAATGATAAAGTAAGGGTGATGGGGACTGCATGCACATCAAGTGAGTGTGAGGGACGGTGGACAGCAATTGATTTGTAGGTGGGGGTGGGGAGAGCCAATGGTATATTGAAGGTAGGGAGAGCAAATAATGAATTTTGAGGGTGGGGAAGAGCAGTTGATAATGAATAGAGGGTGGGAGAGAGAGAAGACATGACAATGAATTGAGGCAGAAGGGGCATGTAACTATAATGAATCGGAGTTAGGGTTAGAGCGGGAGGTGCATAGTGGGATCGTTGAGGATAAAGTGACTGGAAATAAATTGGGAGAAAGAGTACAGGTGCTAATTAATTTATATATTAAATGGGGAAAGTGGCTATGTATAGCTAGAAGGGGCTCAGTGGCGTATTATAATTTATATTTGGAATGGTGGGTTGCATAATAACCAATTACAGTATATATTAATGGTGGGTGAATGTCTGTATTCAGATGGGTAGTGTAGAAGAAAGGAAAAAAGTGGGGAATGTGCTCTGAAAGCGGTGCTCTAGATAACTGTTATTTTATGCAGAGACGAGTCCTGGCTGAAAGAAGTGATGGCGGTCTGCGCTGGACTAAAAAGAAACGCAAAGATGAAGGACTTCAGCTAGAGACATCACTGGTGAGTCAGTATGTTACCTGTACACTGACACCATACGCTATATACTGTATACAGAGCTCCTGTGTATCATGTCACTAGTGATCCCTGTATTACCTATACACTGACACCATATACTGTATACAGAGCTCCTGTGTATAATGTCACTGGTGATCACTATATTATCTGTACACTAAACACTGTATACAGAGCTCCTGTGTATAATGTCACTAGTGATCCCTGTATTACATGTACACTGACACTATATATAGAGCTCCTGTGTATAAGGTCACTGGTGATCCCTGTATTACCTGTACACTGACACTATATATAGAGCTCCTGTGTATAATGGCATCGGTGACCACTGTATTACCTGTACACAGACACTGCATACTAAGTACAGATCTCCTATGTATAATAGCACTTATGGTGATAGTATTTTTTTTTTTATTAATGATCAGTATTGTACTATTCAGTCACAATGTGGTGGTAATATGTTGTCCGGCCATGGTGTGGCGGTATTTGTTCCTTGTATGTGCTATTATTTGGTCACTATTTGGTGGTAATATGTGGTCTGGTCATGCTGTGGTGAAAATTTGTTCCTTGTACGTGCTATTATTCGGTCACCGTGTGGTGGTAATATGTGGTCTGGTCATGTTGTGTTGGTATTTGTTCCTTGTATGTAGTTGGTCACCATGTGGTGGTAATATGTGGTCTGTACATGCTGCTTTGGTATTTGTCCCTTGTATGCGATATTGTTCGGTCACTGTGGTGGTAATATGTGGTCTGCACATGGTGTGGCAGTATTTATTCCTTGTAGATAGTATTATAGGTCACTATGGTGATAATGTGGTGTCTGGTCATGGTGTTGTGTTATTTGTCCCTTGTATGTGGAATTATTGGTCATTTGAAAAATTGAAAAATAAATAAAAATATACCTAAATTGTATTGCATATTTTAACAAATGTTTAATAAGTTAGAGTAGAGTAGGGCCCGGCCAAAAGACTCTACCTTGTCATCGTGGCAGATTAAAAAAACCTTTTGGCCAAAACAAAATCTGCTGGCTATGTGTGTGATCTGGTGATGGGAACTGTTAATGTGTGATTGGTGAGAAGTGTAGTTTTTCCAAGAGTCAGCGGTGGTGCTGTAGACAGTTCGAGGGTTGGAGGCGGGGCTGGGGTGGAGCCTGGGCGGAGTCTTAATGGGGCCCCGAAAATGTTGCCAGTATGGGGCCCCGAAATTTCTAGTGGCAGCCCTGGTGCTCGAGAAATCTCGAGTAACCAGTATATTCGCTCATCACTAGTCAGGGCAAGTCAGAGGGTTGGTCGCTCATCTGAACAGGTTGTGTGCGGCACAACTATGTAAAGAGTTAGATATTATCCAATATCCGCCGTATGCAGACCAAATGGAAAGAGGACACAACAAGGAAAGGAAAGATCAGTGAGGTGGATCCCGGAACAGAGGATAAATAAAAATGTTTGCGTAGAACCTACTCCTCCCTTAAGCATACCTGAGGATTAACCTTAGTAGCAGCAGCGCCCGGGATCCACTGCACTCCTCTCTACTTTAATGGTGAAAGATCTATAACATGAAACTGTCTTCCACAACCTCACCTTTGTATAGAGTTCGGCTGTTCTTCGCCCAGTATTAAGCCTCCTACACAGCTGTTTCTGTTTCAGTCAACGACTGTATTTTAACCTTCCTATGTAAATGATGATCATTCCCCCCCGTTTTGTATAATGGTTTATACACCCGGCTATAATCCTACATCATCCATGACTTTGTGCGAGTGTACACAGAAGAATACGTTCTTTGATGCGATTTCGAAGGATGCCGAATCCTGATTTGATTTCCTTCTTTTTCATTCTCTTTGCATTTTGTTCATTTATAATAATAAAGTATCAACACTTCTATTTATTAAAGCATTCTAACTTTGCAGTATTTCTTTCACACACGTCTAAAACTCTTAAAAATCACAACTAAATTCTCCCAGCGATTCCTACTGGCCACCGACCGCGAGCGGTCTGACGAATCAGCAAAAGGCAAAGCGCTGGAAATTTAGCTCGCGGCGCCTACGTCTAATAACGCCATTTTTGAAGTCCTTATGACATTTAATTGTATTGAATTGTTATTGTTACTAATTATTATTATTATTATTATTGTTATTAATTATTGTTACCACAGGTCCTGGACCCCGTCCTCCACCCGTTACCACAGGTCCTGGACCCCGTCCTCCACCTGTCACCAGGGCATATGCGCTTGTTACTGGCCATGATTTGTCACAGTCACCCCCAGAATCTGTGTCACACCCCACAGTCTGATGACCCTGCAAGTCACTCTCTGTCTGGGTGTCAGCTCCACGTGTTTTATCCAGCAGACCACTATCAGTCGTATTGTGGCACACTTCAGGTGACGTCAGGTCAGTTAGTTGGACAGTCGCACCTTTCCCTCTGGTCAGGCCTGCCTTCTCAACATTACTAACTGACATCCACATTATATCCACAAACACTTCAGCCTTTTCCCACAGTGCTACCAAATCTTGTCCTATTACCATAGGATACGGCAAGATCGGGTCTACAACCACCTCATGGTATGTGGAAACCTCCGCTGCGACAATGTAGATAGTGGCTACCTGGAGATATTCAGTGTCGCCAGGTGACACAGAATCTCCTGGACGGGTTCCCAGCACAGACGCTTCTCTCCCCGGGTCTATCAACCCTTGCACACACTTTCCATCCAGCCAAAAAGGACACAGTCGTGACACCTCACTGATTGCCGCCCCTTTTTTGGCTCCGCCCCCTTTCTGGGCAAGTGCTCCGCTTTTTGATACCACCCCGGTTCGAGATTCAGCCCCCCTTCGGGATTCCACCCCTTTTTGGGCCATTACCCCTATTCGGGTTACCGCCCCTTTTTGGGTCTCCGCCCCCTTTTGGGCAACCATCCCCGTTTGGGCCACCGCTCACTATTAGGGATACTCCCCTCCCTGGGATACACCCCGTGGACTCCCCCACGGCACTCAGGCCCCAGTTCACACAGTACACCCCAATGTCTCTGGGCTTGTACTGGCCTTTTAAGAGTCTGCACAAAAATATTTTTTTTTTTTTTTTTTCTCTATGTCACTTTCACCAGCTCCTGCTGGTACCGCCACAGCTCCCGCTGCAGTCACACACAACCGGCACCTCCAGGTGCTGCCAACCACAAGCCACTACAGCTCCGCCTGCTGTGGAACCTCTCGCTGCAACCACGGCTACTCTCCACACGGCTCTGCACGGCTCCACCGCTGCCGCTTGTCACCTTTGTGACCCCGCCGAGTCACAGCAGACGCTTGTCAATTTCGTAACCCCGCCGAGTTACCGCTAGACGCTTGTCACCTTCGTGGCTCTGCCACAGCAATTAACTCCACGTGTGCTAGCGGGATTGTTGCCAAAATTATCCACCAATTGTAAGGTTTCTCTCACTGAGAGTGTTGGGGGACACTCACTTGGCCGCGATATTCAAGCACACGGGCACGGGTTTATAAAACAAAGCAGTCCATGCGGTTTATTAAGCCTCATAAACCGGGTTACGCACAGTTCATAACATGAAACACAACAGGCACCAACTGGTAATATTTACTTGCAGCTTCTAACACTTCAGTGTACGGCTTTGCCTCACGGACACTAACACGCTGGTCCTCCCTTAACCAGTTCCCAAGGGAGACCACATAGTTCATAGACTTCACAAGCACTACGGCCTGTACGATACCTGACGGGAGCTCCGGCTCCACCTGCTGACTCCTCGCCAGTCCACACCTCCGGGTAAGCTGCCTTACAGGGATCACCAACTTGCCTGGCCGGCACACACTAGTCAGTCCAGACCTCACCGAAGGACTCCAGCTTCCCCAGTTCCACTGTGCACGGCTCCGGGATCCGGTCCTCCTACTAGGACCTCCCACGCCAGCAGGTGCTTTCCAGGAAGCCTCCTCCCAGGCTTCCAACACAGGAACACACCGAGCCCTCAGGAACTCCCTCAGGGATTTTGCACTTGGACCCTTCAGGTCCAAACACTGGAACCACACAGGAACATGTGACCCACACTCAGGGCTGCCACTAGAAATTTCGGGGCCCCATACTGGCAACATTTTCGGGGCCCCATTAAGACTCCGCCCAGGCTCCACCCCAGCCCCGCCTCCAACCCTCGAACTGTCTACAGCACCACCGCTGACTCTTGGAAAAACTACACTTCTCACCAATCACACATTAACAGTTCCCATCACCAGATCACACACATAGCCAGCAGATTTTGTTTTGGCCAAAAGGTTTTTTTAATCTGCCACGATGACAAGGTAGAGTCTTTTGGCCGGGCCCTACTCTACTCTAACTTATTAAACATTTGTTAAAATATGCAATACAATTTAGGTATATTTTTATTTATTTTTCAATTTTTCAAATGACCAATAATTCCACATACAAGGGACAAATAACACAACACCATGACCAGACACCACATTATCACCATAGTGACCTATAATACTATCTACAAGGAATAAATACTGCCACACCATGTGCAGACCACATATTACCACCACAGTGACCGAACAATATCGCATACAAGGGACAAATACCAAAGCAGCATGTACAGACCACATATTACCACCACATGGTGACCAACTACATACAAGGAACAAATACCAACACAACATGACCAGACCACATATTACCACCACACGGTGACCGAATAATAGCACGTACAAGGAACAAATTTTCACCACAGCATGACCAGACCACATATTACCACCAAATAGTGACCAAATAATAGCACATACAAGGAACAAATACCGCCACACCATGGCCGGACAACATATTACCACCACATTGTGACTGAATAGTACAATACTGATCATTAATAAAAAAAAAAATACTATCACCATAAGTGCTATTATACATAGGAGATCTGTACTTAGTATGCAGTGTCTGTGTACAGGTAATACAGTGGTCACCGATGCCATTATACACAGGAGCTCTATATATAGTGTCAGTGTACAGGTAATACAGGGATCACCAGTGACCTTATACACAGGAGCTCTATATATAGTGTCAGTGTACATGTAATACAGGGATCACTAGTGACATTATACACAGGAGCTCTGTATACAGTGTTTAGTGTACAGATAATATAGTGATCACCAGTGACATTATACACAGGAGCTCTGTATACAGTATATGGTGTCAGTGTATAGGTAATACAGGGATCACTAGTGACATGATACACAGGAGCTCTGTATACAGTATATAGCGTATGGTGTCAGTGTACAGGTAACATACTGACTCACCAGTGATGTCTCTAGCTGAAGTCCTTCATCTTTGCGTTTCTTTTTAGTCCAGCGCAGACCGCCATCACTTCTTTCAGCCAGGACTCGTCTCTGCATAAAATAACAGTTATCTAGAGCACCGCTTTCAGAGCACATTCCCCACTTTTTTCCTTTCTTCTACACTACCCATCTGAATACAGACATTCACCCACCATTAATATATACTGTAATTGGTTATTATGCAACCCACCATTCCAAATATAAATTATAATACGCCACTGAGCCCCTTCTAGCTATACATAGCCACTTTCCCCATTTAATATATAAATTAATTAGCACCTGTACTCTTTCTCCCAATTTATTTCCAGTCACTTTATCCTCAACGATCCCACTATGCACCTCCCGCTCTAACCCTAACTCCGATTCATTATAGTTACATGCCCCTTCTGCCTCAATTCATTGTCATGTCTTCTCTCTCTCCCACCCTCTATTCATTATCAACTGCTCTTCCCCACCCTCAAAATTCATTATTTGCTCTCCCTACCTTCAATATACCATTGGCTCTCCCCACCCCCACCTACAAATCAATTGCTGTCCACCGTCCCTCACACTCACTTGATGTGCATGCAGTCCCCATCACCCTTACTTTATCATTTGCAGCCCCCTATCATTTCATCATGTGCAGTACCCCCTCAAACACAATTCATCATCTGCAGCCCCCTATCATTTCATCATGTGCAGTGCCCCGTCAACCACACTTCATCATTTGCAGCCCCCTATCATTTCATCATGCGCAGTGCCCCCTTAAACACACTTCATCATCTGCAGCCCCCTATCATTTCATCATGTGCAGATCCCCCTCAACCACACTTCATCATCTGCAGCCCCCTATCATTTCATCTTGCGCAGTGCCCCCTTAAACACACTTCATCATCTGAAGCCCCCTATCATTTCATCATGCGCAGTGCCCCCTCAAACACACTTCATCATCTGCAGCTCCCTATCATTTCATCATGCGCAGTGCCCCCTCAACCACACTTCATCATCTGCAGGCTCACTCTCACCCACCTCACCCATTTAAAAAAACAAAAATAAAAATGTTTTTTATACTTACCTCAGTCGTTCCCGTCCGTCTAGTGTTTCCAGCAGTGAAGCAGCAGCTAGAATGTATGGGCTGCTGAGAGGACCTGACAGGAGCCCCTACATTCTAGCACATTCACTACTGAGACTGCTAGAATCAGAGGCGTAGCTAGGGTTTCAACTTAGGGGGGCGCGAAACATCTGAGTGGGCCCTTAACCAGCTAACCCTGATTACAGCTACGGTTGAGCACTTATTGTGAATATAGGGGAACCTCAGAATATGACCCTACTGTTATTGAAAATAAATCTCTATACAAAAACGAACATTGATTTTACCGCCATATTGTGATAATATGCAACTTTGATGGTCACAATACTCCGAGTGCCCCTATAACAATGATGCTTAAGTGCCCACTTAACATTTAATAATGTCCCCTAAGTTCCCCCTTGTACTGCTCCATTATACAGTATGGTGAGCTTAAAGCTTCCATATACACTGTATAATGATTCTATAACTCCCCCATACACCGTATGGTGTTCCCACTTCTCCCCTATTTACACAGTATGATGTTCCCACTGCTCCCCTATAGATAATGAGCCCAATGCTCCCCTATACACAGTATAATGCTGACAGAACTCCACTATAGAAAGTAGAATGCCCCCCAGAGCTCCCCTATTATTATTATTATTATTATTATTTATTGTTATAGCGCCATTTATTCCATGGCGCTTTACAAGTGAGGAGGGGTATACGTAATAACAAGTACAATAATCTTGAACAATACAAGTCATAACTGGTACAGTAGGAGAGAGGACCCTGCCCGCGAAGGCTCACAATCTACAAGGGATGGGTGAGAATACAGTAGGTGAGGGTAGAGCTGGTCATGCAGCGGTTTGGTCGATCGGTGGTTACTGCAGGTTGTAGGCTTGTCGTATACAGTGTAATGGGCCAACAGCTCCCATATGCACAATATGCCTTCACAGTTTCCTATACACAGTATGATGGGCCGGCAGCTGCCGTCAAACAGTATGATGTCCCTCACAGTTCTCCTGTACACAGTATGATGGGCCCACAGCTTCCTTATACACAGTATGATGGGCCCACAGCTTCCTTATACACAGTATGATGGGCCCGCAGCTCCCGTATACACAGTATGATGGGCCCACAGCTCCCTTATATGTAGTATGATGGGCCCGCAGCTCCCATATATACAGTATGATGGGCCCGCAGCTCCCTTATACACAGTATGATGGGCCCACAGCTTCCTTATACACAGTATGATGGGCCTGCAGCTCCCGTATACACAGTATGATGGGCCCACAGCTCCCTTATATGTAGTATGATGGGCCCGCAGCTCCCATATATACAGTATGATGGGCCCGCAGCTCCCTTATACACAGTATGATGGGCCCACAGCTTCCTTATACACAGTATGATGGGCCCGCAGCTCCCGTATACACAGTATGATGGGCCCGCAGCTCCCTTATATGTAGTATGATGGGCCCGCAGCTCCCATATATACAGTATGATGGGCCCGCAGCTCCCTTATACACAGTATGATGGGCCCGCAGCTCCCGTATACACAGTATGATGGGCCCGCAGCTCCCGTATACACAGTATGATGGGCCCGCAGCTCCCGTATACACAGTGTGATTGGCCCGCAGCTCCCTTATACACAGTGTGATGGGCCCACAGCTCCCGTATACACATTATGATGGGCCCGCAGCTCCCGTATACATTGTATGATGGGCCCACAGCTCCCTTATACACAGTATGATGGACCCGCAGCTCCCGTATACACAGTATGATGGACCCGCAGCTCCCGTATACACAGTATGATGGGCCCGCAGCTCCCGTATACACAGTATGATGGACCCCAGCTCCCTTATACAGAGTATGATGGGCCCGCAGCTCCCGTATACACAGTATGATTGACCCCCAGCTCCCTTATACACAGTATGATGGGCCCACAGCTCCCTTATACATAGTATGATGGGCCCGCAGCTCCCGTATACATAGTATGATGGATTCACAGCTCCCGTATACACAGTATGATGGACCCCCAGCTCCCTTATACACAGTATGATAGGGCCGCAGCTCCTGTATACACAGTATGATGGGACCACAGCTCCCTTATACACAGTGTGATGGGCCTGCAGCTCCTCTATACACAGTATGATGGGACCACAGCTCCCTTATACACAGTATGATGGGCCCGCAGCTCCCTTAAACACAGTGTGATGGGCCCGCAGCTCTCTTATACACAGTATGATGAGCCCACAGCTCCCTTATACACAGTATGATGAGCCCACAGCTTCCTTATACACAGTATGATGGGCCCGCAGCTCCCTTATACACAGTATGATGAGCCCACAGCTCCCTTATACACAGTATGATGGACTCACAGCTCCCTTATACACAGTATGATGGACCTGCTGCAGCTCCCTTATACACAGTATGATGGACCTGCAGCTCCCGTATACACAGTATGATGGACATTTACTCATCCTCCGGCGTATTCAGTATTTTGTGGCACTGCTGCAGTGCCGCTGCTCAAACTTGTGAGCGCAGCTTCTGACAGGCCAGAAGTTAGAAGCTATGTCACAAGCGCTCAATGTAAGACTATGAGGCTATGTGCACTTTGTTGCGGATTTACTGCGGATTTCCTGTGTTTTTTGTGCAGATTTCACCTGCGTTTTACCACCTGCGGAATCCTATACAGGAGCAGGTGTAAAATGCTGCGGAATCTGCAAATAGAACTGACATGCTATGGAAAATACAATGCAGCGTTTCCGCACCATGTGCACTGTGGATTTGGTTTTCCATAGGTTTAAATGGTACTGTAAACCAGATGGAAAACTGCTGCAGATCCGCAGCGGCCAATCCGCACCGTGTGCACTTAGCCTGAGAGTGAGAAAGAGGCCAGAACGAGGCTCCCACAGACTCACACTCATTAGTGACCTCTGCGCTGCTCCATGAAACACTGGCGCCTCGGACAGGCCACAAACTGCAGGAGACGGAGCCGAGCGGAGACTAAAACAGATGAAGACGCCAGAAGGTGAGTATCAGACAGGGGGCAGGGGACGCGGATTTTCAGCACCTGGAAGTGGTGCTGTAAATGTGATGCAGCTCTTGGTTACTGTATGCGGGCTCCTTATACTAACACTCATAAAATATCCAGGTGGTACGTATCAAAGGCCCCCTACCCCCCATCTCCAGCCTCCCCGTACATATACTATCATAACATTATAATATTCAGCCCCCAGTGACCTGTCCCCCTCCCCCACAATACCCCGATCGTCTCACAACCACCCCTCAGTGCCCTGTCCCACCTCACCCACCTTCAGCCCCCACAACACCCCCATGGTCTCACATTCACCCCCCAGTGCCCTGTCTCCCCTCCCCCACAACACCCCCATGGTCTCACATTCACCCCCCAGTGCCCTGTCTCCCCTCCCCCACAATACCCCCATGGGCTCACATTCACCCCCAAGTACCCTGTCCCCCCTCACTCACTTTCAGCCCCCACAATACCCCAACGGTCTCATAGTGACATACCTGAATTTAATAAACCTAAAATGTCCCATCCCCAGCACTTACTGATAACGTTTGCACTGCAGGACCAGGAAGTGTCAGTGAAATGCAGAGTGTGGGCACTAGGACCCAGCGTGCCTGAGCCAATCCCAGCGTGCACAGAGTGAGGAAAACTGCAGCCAGGAAAAGCTTCATGATCAGGTCAGAGGGGGCGAAACCATTCATTGCAGGGGGAGACTGCAGCCAGCCACTGTGCTAGTAGCCAGCGTGCAGCTTGTCAGACGGGAGCAGACGTTATACTGCTCTGCTCCTATGTGTTCTGCCTCGTCATAGAAGTGGCCCTGCCCTGGCTCCCTGCGGGCCCCTGCATGTGACAGGGCCCGGGGCGATCCCCCCTACGCTACTGGCTAGAATGGATGGGCTGTAGTCAGGACCTGCAGGGAGCCCATACATTCTAGCTACAGCCGAGCAGGAGCTGCGCAGCCGACTAGGTAAGACGGCCTGCACAGCTCCAAGACGGCTCCCGGGCCCCAGCACCGACATGTGCGCCGCAGTGCATAGTATTTTAGTGCATGATGGGGCCCGATCAGTAGAACCACAACAGTGGGGCCCCAGATCTGCGGGCCCCTCTGTGTACTGCTGCTGACCGGGCCCCATACAGCAGTAATGGCTGTCATGCCCTGATGGCGGCCCTGCCCACACTCTGGTCACGTTATGTACCTGTAACCACACCCACAGTAATGGATCACATGGACTGGTCACGTGATCCTGACATCACTGCAGGTCAATTCTCACGGCCTCAATACAACTCCGTGCAGATTCCGGGGAGACCATGCAGCGCCCCCTACCTGTTACAGGGGTTACTGCATCACATATATCACAGAGCTTACATACATAACTGGGAAAAAGACCTTGATACTGAATTTCAGGACTGGGAGGTAGATCAAATTTACAAAAATTCGCATGGCCCATCTAGTTGTATAAGAGTACAGGAAAATTCGTATAAAATAGTCACTAGATGGTACACTACCCCAACTCTATCTCATCTTTGGTATCCTAATTCTTCACCAACCTGTTGGAGATGTACTAAAGACGTTGGTACTTTTCTGCATATGTGGTGGTCTTGTGAAATACTACAAACTTTTTGGAAAGAAGTATTAAAACATATAACTAAAATATGCAAATTACTACATCCACCCTCCCTGACACTCATTTTTTTAAACTGGAAGGGGGACAACTCGAAATATAAAAATAAATCCCTGTTGGCTTTCCTTCTATCAGCAGCTAAGCTTCTTATCCCAGTCCACTGGTTGACTAAAAACTGCCCGAGCATTTCGGATTGGGTCAACAAAGTGGACCAGTTATACTATATAGAAGAAATTTCTGCTTTCACTTTTTTCTCACAAGAGAAATTCCACACAACATAGGTCCCCTGGAAATCTTTCAGATCTAGTGATGAGTATTTGGCTCTCATTAACAATTAGAAATCTCTTTAGAGGTTTGGATCTCTTCCTAATCCAGAAATGAACGTGTCGATGTCCCCCCTCTAAATCCCTTGCACCTATTTTACGATAAGCCGAAACCTCCCCTTCTAGTGAATCTATCACCTACCCCCTTTCTCCTCTTCTTTCTTTCTTTCTATTTACAGTATGTGTGTATTGGTTAAATGTCGCATTAATGTGGAGTTGTTTTTGGTTTCTGATCTAGCCTTCGGGAAGTCACAAGACTTCAAATCTGAACTTTCTTAATGATTGCATCTTACTGTAATCTTATGTTTATCCACATGTTTATCTACATGTTCATCACTAATGTTACATGTTATTATTGAACTAGCCTTCCCGAGATTGGGTTATATGTCATACTGATGTATCTCAAATCCACATGTTACCATTTACCTATCTGTTATTTGTGTAAAACTAATAAAAAGAAACTTAAAACAAACAAAGACTGACTTCCAAACTGTTTTGTTCACCGATGAGTGCCGCGCAACGCTCGATGGTCCAGATGGATGGAGTGGAGGATGGCTGGTTGATGGACACCCCATGAAAACACGGCTAAGGCGCCAACAAGGAGGTGGAGTAATGTTTTGGGCTGGAATCATGGGGAGAGAGATTGTCGGCCCTTTTATGATCCCTGAAGGGGTAAAGATGAACTCCATAATCTATGTGGAGTTTCTAAAACAACACTTCCTGCCATGGTTCAAGAGGAAGAACTGCAGCAAGATCATTTTCATGCATGATAATGCACCATCTCATGCTGCAAAAAACACATCTGCATCTCTGGCTGCTATGGGCATAAAAGAGGACAAACTTATGGTGTGGCCACCATCTTCCCCTGACCTCAACCCCATTGAGAACCTCTGGAGCATCATCAAAAGGAGTGTCTATGATGGCGGGAGGCAGTTCACATCTAAGCAACAGCTCTGGGAGGGTATTCTGTCCACATGCAAAACAAATGAAGCAGAAACCATCCAAAAACTGACAAATTCAATGGACGAGAGAGTTCAGAAGCTTTTTTCGAACAAGGGGTCCTATGTGCAAATGTAACATCACCTAGAATAAAGTTTTCACTTGAAAACTGTTTGATTTCATTTTGTAATAAGCTGATAATGCTTATAACTTCACAATTGACCTTTTTTTGTTCAAAATAAAAAAAAGAGGTTGAAAACTCTGCTGTGCATAATAATTTGGAACATGCATTTTGAGTGTTTATTTTTTTTAAAAAAGATACTGTTTTCATAGGCAGTTTTTTCCAAAACATTGCAATTATACTAGAATAGTAGATGACTGAAAAATAACAATGACTGCAATTCAGATAGGTAATTTAGAGAAAATATGAGGAAATATTATTTGCATAATAATTTGGAACACAGTGTATATATAGACTGTATATATGTTATAAGGAATATTTGAGGCCATGGAACCATTCTATGTCCATTTTGCAAGCCGTCGAGAAAATTTCGCCATACGGATGCCACACGGATGGCACACGGATAATTGTAGGAGAAAAAATTGCATCCTCGCATTGAATACGGATCACTGTTCAGGAAATTTTCTGCTTATCTCGGCCATCAAAAACGGACTGTATTTTTATATGTTGTGTGTGACTCCGGCCTAACTCCCAAACTGATTGCATTGTTTACTGACAAGGTATAAAACATTTTGAAAACACACCTAATACATTATTAACGACATTTTACCATGTTTATTTTCACACATGGAAATAAGTGATTTTTCCTTTTCGCTTCTGAACTATACAGAGTTCTGATATTTTATTTCAGATTATGTGCAGAACTTGAACTTGTTTCATTTGACTACTTGTGGTTCAAGGTAAGCTGATTCTGTGAATAATTAATGTCTTACTGGATGTAGTTGACAACATTCTGGCCATGAAGTACATTTTGATGATAGTTCTAGCAAGTTACTGGTGAAACTCTTCCAAGGTTCTGTTAACATACAAAAATAAGCGATTTACGTGAATAACTTCTGAACTACACATAGAGTTGATAATTTTTTTGGCAAATATTGTTCAGGACATTGAGCTGGTCATTTTGAGTACTAGTGGTCTAGAGTACCTGTTTTCAAATTGAACTTACGTATGATTGAGTGTGTTTGATTATGCGCGACATAAGCGATTTACGTGAATAACTTCTGAACTACACAGAGTTGATAATTTTTTTGGTAAATATTATTCAGGACATTGATATGTTCATTTTTAATACTAGTGGTCAAGGGTACCTGTTTTCAAATTGAATTTACGTACGATTGAGTGCGTTTGATTATGTGCGGCATAAGCGATTTACGTGAATAACCCAGGACCACAAGTAGTCAAAATAAACATCTCAAAGTCCTGATCAAAATTTTACCCAAACAATATCCACTCTATGTATAATTAACCATACATGAAAATCGAATAGCTAACTAATAACAAATAGCTAACTGCCATATATGAAAATCGAATAGCTAACTAATAACTAATAGCTAACTGCCATACATGAAAATCGAATAGCTAATAACTAATAGCTAACTGCAGACTAACTTGAGTCCGGTGAGTCCAGGCTGGAACTTCAGACTTAAATAAGTTGTCCACTACAATAATTTTTTTTTTTTCATAAATCTTGCAATTATGTGCTACTGAAAACATCCACTGTCTTTATTTTAGCAATATTACCTTTTATCATGCTGTAGCAGCACATCTTCAGTGCTGGATCTAGCTCTCATGGGGTTAATCGACAACTTCCTTTCTCCTGAGTTATTGTGCTCTAATACTACAAGTTCCATGATGCATTGCACTGCCACTAAGCAGGAACCTCCTCTAGCTTCAAAAAGATTTGTGATGTCATTTCTGTCCAACCTCCTCTTTTACATTTGTCCAACGCACACTCCATTACACACAGATGTCTCTCTCTAACATCATGTCCTCCCTCTATCTGAAACTGAACCTGTCAAAAACTGAACTCCTCGTGTTCTCTCCCTCTACTAACCTACCTTTGCCTGACATTGCCATCTCCGTGTGCGGTTCCACCATTACTCCAAAGCAACATGCCCGCTGCCTTGGGGTCATCCTTGATTCCGAGCTTTCATTCATCCCCCACATCCGATCACTGGCTCGCTCTTCCTATCTGCATCTCAAAAACATTTCTAGAATTCGCCCTTTTTTTACTTTCGACTCTGCAAAAACTCTTACTGTCTCACTTATTCATTCTCGTCTGGACTATTGTAACTCTCTACTAATCGGCCTCCCTCTTACCAAACTCTCCCCGCTCCAATCTGTCCTGAATGCTGCTGCCAGGATCATATGCCTCACCAACCATTACACCGATGCCTCTACCTTGTGCCAGTCATTACACTGGCTACCCATCCACTCCAGAATCCAGTACAAAACTACTACCCTCATCCACAAAGCACTCCATGGCTCAGCACCACCCTACATCTCCTCTTTGGTCTCAGTCTACCACCCTACCCGTGCCCTCCGCTCCGCTAATGACCTCAGGTTAGCATCCTCAATAATCAGAACCTCCCATTCCCGTCTCCAAGACTTTACACGTGCTGCGCCAATTCTTTGGAATGCACTACCCAGGTTAATACGATTAATCCCCAATCCCCACAGTTTTAAGCGTGCCCTAAAAACGCATTTGTTCAGACTGGCCTACCGCCTCAACGCATTAACCTAACTATCCCTGTGTGGCCTAAAAAAAATAAAAAAATAAATAAATAAATAAAAATAAACATTATCAGGTTCCTCTCATCATGTTCTCATACACTTTATGCAGTTAATAGCCCTCTGTGTCTGTACTGCTACATACTTAGGCAGTTAACTGGTTCATGCAGCTTTACATGAACACCCGAGCCTTACACTATGGCTGGTCCGAACAACTAAAGCAATTGTTACCATCCACCTCTCGTGTCTCCCCTTTTCCTCATAGTTTGTAAGCTTGCGAGCAGGGCCCTCATTCCTCCTGGTATCTGTTTTGAACTGTGATTTCTGTTATGCTGTAATGTCTATTGTCTGTACAAGTCCCCTCTATAAGTTGTAAAGCGCTGCGGAATATGTTGGCGCTATATAAATAAAAATTATTATTATAGATAGATAGATAGATAGATAGATACAGAGATATAGGATGGATGGATAGATAGATACATACAGATATATCTATATATCTATGTCTATTTCCATAGATATGTCCATATCCATGTTTCTAAACCCCCTTCACCCCTGGAGCTTTTTTCGTTTATCTCTCCCCTTCTTTCCAGAGCCATAATGTTTCCATCAATATGGCCATGTGAGGGCTTATCTTTTGCGGGACAAGTTCTACTTTTGAACGACACCATTGGTTTTACCATGTCGTGTAACAGAAAATGTGAAAAAAAAGTCAAAGTGCGATGAAATTGCAAAAAAAGTGCAATCCCACACTTGTTTTTTGCTTGGCTTTTTTGCTAGGTTCACTAAATGCTAAGGCTGTGCACACGTTGCGGATTTGATTGCAGATCCGCAGGGTTTTTTGCTGCCCAGAGTTGCATCAAATCCGCAGTGTAGTGCTCAACCAATGTAAGTCTATGGGAGCAGCAGACTTGTTGTGCACATGCTGCGGAAAAAGACACACCGAAACGCAGCTTTTTTTTTTCAGCAGCATATCACTTCTTTTTTTGCCAAACTGCAGCGTTTCTGTACCCATAGACTTTCATTGAGTCGGGCACATCTGCAGCAAAACCGCAGATGTAAAAAAGAGCTGCAGTTTAGATGCGGATGTGGGTCCGAGAAACGCTGCAGTTCGGGAGGAGGGAAGTGTGTGGGCGGTGATGGTGTGCGTGTATGTGTGTGCGGACGGGGTCTGCGGGACTGTTCGGGTGTGTGCGGGACTGTTCGGGTGTGTGCGGGGCTGTGCGGGGGGTCTTTTGGGGTGTGTGCAGGCATCATCTGATGGGACTACAAGTACGCAGCATCCAATTTGCAGCTAATTTGGATGTAATCTGGACAGTGGACACGCACCCTACACTATCCATACATCTATCAATAGATATATCTATCCAGATATATCTATAGATAGATATAGGAATAGATAGATGTATGCATCTATAGATCTATCTATATGTAGCTCTGTCTATCCATTTCATCTATCATCTATATGTCTATCTATCTGTGTGTGTTGGACAAATGTAAAAGAGGAGGTTGGACAATAATGACATCACAAATCTTTTTTTTGTTCAATAATACATCTTTATTTAGCTTTCAAAAATGCATACAAAAACGCACAAAAAACACGCAAAAACCGCACCAAAAAAAATTAAAAAATGCATCAAAAGCGCGAAAAAACTCCACAAAAAACTGCATCAAAGCTGCAGCAAAAACTGCATCAAAACCGCACCAACAACAGCATCAAAACTGCACCAAAAACTGTATCAAAACCCCACCAACAACAGCATCAAAACCGCACCAAAAACTGCATCAAAACCGCATCAAAACCGCACCAAAAACTGCATCAAAACCGCACCAAAAACGGCATCATAAGGGTATGTGCACACGCTGCGGGTCCGCAGCGGTTTCCCATGAGTTTACAGTACAATATAAACCTATGGGAAATGAATTCCGCAGTGTACATGCTGCGGAAAAAACTAGCGGAAACGCATCGGTTTATATTCCGCAGCATGTCATTTCTTTGTGCGGATTGCTCTGCGGGTTTAAACCTGCTCCAATAGAAAACTGCAGGTGTAAATCCGCAGCGGAAACCGCTATAGAAACCGCGATAAATCCGCAGTAATAACCACAGCGGTTTTGCACTGCGGATTTATCAAATCCGCTGCAGAAAATTCCGCAGCGGAATCCGCAGCGTGGGCACATGGCCTAAACGCACAAAAAACTGCTTCAAAACCGCACCAAAAACTGCATCAAAACCACACCAAATACTGCATCAAAACCGCACCAAATACTGCATAAAAAGTTCGCCAAAAACTGCATAAAAAAGCATCAAAAACCTGAATCAAAACCACGCAAAAAAGCACCAAATACTGCAGCAAAAACTGAATCAAATCCGCGCAAAAACCGCACCAAAACTGCTCCAAATATTGCATCAAAAATGCACCAAAAATGCATCAAACCCTCACCAAGAACTGTATCAAAAACGGCAGCAAAACGGCACCAAAAACAGCATCAAAACCGCACCAACAACAGCATCAAAACCGCACCAAATACTGCATCATAACCGCACCAAAAACTGCATCAAAACAGCAAATACTGCATCAAAACCACACCAAATACTGCATCAAAACTGCACCAAAAACTGAATCAAAACCGCACCAAAAACAGCATCAAAACCGCACCAAAAACTGCATCAAAACCGCACCAAAAACTGCATCATAACCGCACCAAAAACTGCATCAAAACTGAATCAAAAACTGCATCAAAACTTCACCAAACACTGCATAAAAAAGCATCAAATACCTGAATCAAAACCACGCAAAAAACCGCACCAAATACTGCAGCAAAAACTGAATCAAAACCACGCAAAAACCGCACCAAGAACTGCATCAAAACCACACAAAAAACCCGCATGAAAACCACGCAAAAAATATGAAAAAAACGTGAAAAAAATGCATAAAAAACGCAGCTGCGTTTTCAGCAAGGAGATGCAGATTTTGTGCAGAAAATTCTGCACCCAAATCTGCAACGTGTGCACACAGCATAAAATTGACCTGCCATTATGATTTTCCAGGTCATTACGAGTTCATAGACACCAAACACGTGTAGATTATTTTTTATCTAAGTGGTAAAAAAAAATTCAAAACTTTGCTAAAAAGAAATAAAATAATTGCGCCGTTTTCCGATACCCGTAGCGTCTATATTTTCTGAGATATTGGGTCGGGTGAGGGCTAATTTTTTGCTCGCCGAGCTGACGTTTTTAATGATACCACTTTTGTGCAGATACGTTCTTTTGATTGCCCATTATTGCATTTTGATGCAATGTCGCGGCGACCAAAAAAACATAATTTTTTTTGTTGTAATGAAAACAACTGACATGTTGCTCACCGCCGAAGCCCACCTCAAAGCGTGGGGATAATGCCAGCTGATGTACTATTCCGTCAGCTGGCAGAAAGGGGTTAATGAACAATATGTTTCAGTTAAAAAAAAACGAAGAAAAAAAAATATGGCGTGGGCTCCCGCAAAATTTTCTGCGCCAGAGGGGGAAAGCTGACAGCCGAGGGCCAATATTTGTAGCCTGCTATGAATATCAGCCCGCAGCTGTCTGCGTAGCCTTTACTGGCTATTAAAATAGGGGGACCCCCCAAAAAAATGACGTGGGGTCCCCCTATATTTCATAGCCAGAAAGGCTACGCAGACAGCTGCGGGCTGATATTCATAGCCTAGAGAGGGGCCATGGATATTGGCCCTCCCCCCAGCTACAAATACCAGTCCGCAGCCGCCCCAGAAATGGCGCATCTGTAAGATGCGCCAATTCCGGCACTTAGCCCCTATCTTCCCACTCCGGTGTAGCGGTGGGATATGGGGTAATAAGGGGTTAATGTCACCTTGCTATTGTAAGGTGACATTAAGCCGGGTTAATAACGGAGAGGCGTCAATAAGACGCCTATCCGTTATTAATCCAATAGTATTAAAGGATTAATAAAACACACACACATTAGGAAAAAAGTATTTTAACCCCTTCACCCCCAGAGCTTTTTCCGTTTTTTCGTTTTTGTTTTTCGCTCCCCTGCTTCCCAGAACCATAACTTTTTTATTTTTCAGTCAATATGGCCATATGAGGGCTTATTTTTTGCGGGACGAGATGTACTTTTGAACGATACCATTGGTTTTACCATGCCATGTAACAGAAAATGGGAAAAAAATTCCAAGTGTGATGAAATTGCAAAAAAAAGTGCAATCTCAGACTTGTTTTTCGTTTGGCTTTTTTGCTAGGTTCACTAAATGCTAAAACTAACCGGCCATTATGATTCTCCAGGTCATTACGAGTTCATAGACACCTAACATGTCTAGTTTATGTTTTATCTAAGTGGTGGATAAAAATTCCAAAGTTTGCAAAAAAAAAAAAAAAAAGTGTGCGATTTTCCGATACCCGTAGCGTCTCCAATTTTCGTGATCTGGGGTCAGGTGAGCGCTTCTTTTTTGCATGCCAAGCTGTCATTTTTAATGATACCATTTTGGTGTAGATACGTTCTTTGATCGCCCGTTATTGCACTTTAATGCAATGTCGCGGCGACCAAAAAACCGTAATTTTGGCGTTTTGATTTTTTTTCTCGCTACGCCATTTAGTGGTCAGGTTAATCCTTTGTTTTTATTGATAGATCGGGCGATTCTGAACGCGGTGATACCAAATATGTGTAGGTTTGATTTTTTTTTAATTGTTTTATTTTGATTGGGGCGAAAGGGGGGTGATTTAAACTTTTATATATTTTTTATATTTTTAAACACTTTTTATTTTTTATTTTGGCATGCTTCAATAGCCTCCATAGGAGGCTAAATGCATGCACTACACGATCGGCTCTGCTACATAGAGGTGAAGTACAGATCACCTCTATGTAGTAGAAATGGTGGTGTACTTTGAGCGCCGACCACAGGGTGGCGCTCAAAGCAATCGGCCATCAACAACCATAGAGGTCTCAAGGAGACCTCTGGTTGTTATGGCAATGCACCGCTGACCCTTGATCATGTGACGGGGGTCAGCGGTGTGAGCACTTCCGGCCGTGCAGCCGGGAGCGCTAGTTAAATGCCGCTGTCAGCGCTTGACGGCGGCATTTAACTAGTTAATGGGGGCGGGCAGATCGCGATTCCGCTCGCGCTCATTGCGCACATATGTCAGATGTACAAAACAGCTGACATATTGCGGCTTTAAGGTGGGCTCACCGCCGGAGCCCACCTTAAAGCAGGGGATCTGCCAGCTAACGTACTATTCCGTCAGCTGGCAGAAAGGGGTTAATATTCTTCATTTAAGCATACTTACCATACTTCGGCGCCTGCAAAAAATGTAAAATAATAAACCGTATACTACCTGTCCACCGTAGTCCAATTAATAACGAGTGTCCCATGACGATCTCCCCTATAGAACAGTGACATCGGGTGATGTCACTGCTCTATAGGACCCTATGTGACACACTGACAGGAGACAATGGCTCCTGCAGTGCATCACTGAGAGGTTACTATAGTTCACTGGTCTCACTTTATGGCAAAAAGCTGCGTGGGAACTTTCTCACACAGCAATGCCAAAAGTGAGACTAGGGACTATTTTCTCACAGGGGCGTAGGAATACATTGTGGGGAAAACATTGTGGAAGGATACCTTCCATCATTGTATTCCTGGAGCCCCTGGAGAGCGGTCGCATCAGCTGATGCTCCTGCTCTCCACGGGAGATCGGCGAGGGACACTCGTTTTAATTGGATTTCTGCGGATCAGGGAGTATAGTGTTTGTTTATTATTTTAATATTTTTTACAGGTAACACTGGCTTCGAGGAACAAAGTGACAAGTGATAGTGAGTATGTACTCTGTTGTGAAATTGGATTCTGGGCTCCCCCGGTGGCCACTTGTGGAATTGAACTTGTGTGCATCATCCCCTCTGTTCACCTGCTCCTATCAGGATGTGGGAGTCGCTATATAACCTTGCTCCTCTGTCAGTTTCTTGCCGGTCAACAATGTAATCAGAAGCCTTCTGTGCTTGTTCCTGCTACTAGACAACTCCCAGCTAAGTTGGACTTTTGTCCTTGTGTGTTTTTGCATTTTGTTCCTGTTCACAGCTGCTGTTTCGTTACTGTGTCTGGAAAGCTCTTGTGATCGGAAATTGCCACTCTGGTGTTATGAGTTAATGCTAGAGTCTTAAAGGAATTTCTGGATGGTGTTTTGATAGGGTTTTCTGCTGACCATGAAAGTGTCCTTTCTGTCTTCCTGCTATCTAGAAAGCGGACCTCAATTTTGCTAAACCTATTTTCATACTACGTTTGTTATTTCATCTAAAATCACCGCCAATATATGTGGGGGCCTCTGTCTGCCTTTTGGGGAAATTTCTCTAGAGGTGAGCCAGGACTGTCTTTTCCTCTGCTAGGATTAGGTAGTTCTCCGGCTGGCGCTGGGCATCTAGGGTTAAAAAACGTAGGCATGCTACCCGGCCACTTCTAGTTGTGCGGCAGGTTTAGTTCATGGTCAGTATAGTTTCCATCTTCCAAGAGCTAGTTCTCATATATGCTGGGCTATGTTCTCTCGCCATTGAGAATCATGACAGTTTGACCGGCCAAAAAAAAAGGGTTAAATTACTGGCTGAGAAAGGAGAGAAAAAAGAAGTCTGCTACAATTTTTTTTTTTTTTTTTTTTTTCCTCTAGTTCTGAGTGTGCTCTTAATTGAATCACTTGCTAGTCTGCCTATACTGCAGCCTTCCTCTCTTTCTCTCCTTCTAATCCTTGAATGGCTCTGTGTTCACCTGTTTCAAATGGATCTTCAGAGTGTAGCTACAGGTTTGAATAATCTCGCCACAAAGGTACAAAATTTGCAAGATTTTGTTGTTCATGCACCTATGTCTGAGCCTAGAATTCCTTTGCCTGAATTCTTCTCGGGGAATAGATCTCACTTTCAAAATTTTAAAAATAATTGCAAATTGTTTTTGTCCCTGAAGTCTCGCTCTGCCGGAGACCCTGCACAGCAGGTCAGGATTGTAATTTCCTTGCTCCGGGGCGACCCTCAAGACTGGGCTTTTGCATTGGCACCAGGGGATCCTGCGTTGCTCAATGTGGATGCGTTTTTTCTGGCCTTGGGGTTGCTTTATGAGGAACCTCATTTAGAGCTTCAGGCGGAAAAGGCCTTGATGTCCTTGTCTCAGGGGCAAGATGAAGCTGAAATATACTGCCAAAAATTCCGCAAATGGTCTGTGCTTACTCAGTGGAATGAGTGCGCCCTGGCGGCGATTTTCAGAGAAGGTCTCTCTGATGCCATTAAGGATGTTATGGTGGGGTTCCCTGTGCCTGCGAGTCTGAATGAGTCCATGACAATGGCTATTCAGATCGATAGGCGTCTGCGGGAGCGCAAACCTGTGCACCATTTGGCGGTGTCTACTGAGAAGACGCCAGAAAATATGCAATGTGATAGAATTCTGTCCAGAAGCGAGCGGCAGAATTTTAGACGAAAAAATGGGTTGTGCTTCTATTGTGGTGATTCAACTCATGTTATATCAGCATGCTTTAAGCGTACTAAGAAGCCTGACAAGTCTGTTTCAATTAGCACTTTACAGTCTAAGTTTATTCTATCTGTGACCCTGATTTGTTCTTTGTCATCTATTACCGCGGACGCCTATGTCGACTCTGGCGCTGCTTTGAGTCTTATGGATTGGTCCTTTGCCAAACGCTGTGGGTATGATTTGGAGCCACTGGAGGCTCCGATACCTCTGAAAGGGATTGACTCCACCCCATTGGCTAGTAATAAACCACAATACTGGACACAAGTGACTATGCGTGTTAATCCGGATCACCAGGAGGTTATTCGCTTTCTGGTGCTGTATAATCTACATGATGTTTTGGTGCTGGGATTGCCATGGCTGCAATCTCATAACCCAGTCCTCGACTGGAGAGCTATGTCTGTGTTAAGCTGGGGATGTAAAGGAACTCATGGGGACGTACCTTTGGTTTCCATTTCATCATCTATTCCCTCTGAGATTCCTGAATTCTTGTCTGACTTTCGTGACGTTTTTGAAGAACCCAAGGTTGGTTCACTACCTCCGCACCGGGAGTGCGATTGTGCCATAGACTTGATTCCGGGTATTAAATACCCTAAGGGTCGTTTATTTAATCTGTCTATGCCTGAACACGCTGCTATGCGAGAATATATAAAGGAGTCCTTGGAAAAGGGACATATTCGTCCTTCGTCATCTCCCTTAGGAGCCAGTTTTTTCTTTGTGTCTAAGAAAGACGGCTCTTTGAGGCCGTGTATTGATTATCGACTTTTGAATAAAATCACGGTTAAATATCAATATCCGTTACCACTGCTTACTGATTTGTTTGCTCGTATAAAGGGGGCCAAGTGGTTCTCTAAGATTGATCTCCGTGGGGCGTATAATTTGGTGCGAATCAAGCAGGGGGATGAGTGGAAAACCGCATTTAATACGCCCGAGGGCCATTTTGAGTATTTGGTGATGCCTTTTGGTCTTTCAAATGCCCCTTCAGTCTTCCAGTCCTTTATGCATGACATTTTCCGCGATTATTTGGATAAATTTATGATTGTGTATCTGGATGATATTCTGATTTTTTCGGATGACTGGGACTCTCATGTCCAGCAGGTCAGGAGGGTTTTTCAGGTTTTGCGGTCTAATTCCTTGTGTGTGAAGGGTTCTAAGTGTGTTTTTGGGGTTCAAAAGATTTCTTTCTTGGGATACATTTTTTCCCCCTCTTCCATCGAGATGGATCCTGTCAAGGTTCAGGCTATTGGTGATTGGACGCAACCCTCTTCTCTTAAGAGTCTTCAGAAATTTTTGGGCTTTGCTAACTTTTATCGTCGATTTATTGCTGGTTTTTCTGATGTTGTAAAACCATTGACTGATTTGACTAAGAAGGGTGCTGATGTTGCTGATTGGTCCCCTGATGCTGTGGAGGCCTTTCGGGAGCTCAAGCGCCGCTTTTCTTCCGCCCCAGTGTTGCGTCAGCCTGATGTTGCTCTTCCTTTTCAGGTTGAGGTCGACGCTTCTGAAATCGGAGCTGGGGCGGTGTTGTCGCAGAGAAGTTCCGACTGCTCCGTGATGAGACCTTGTGCTTTTTTTTCCCGTAAATTTTCGCCCGCCGAGCGGAATTATGATATTGGGAATCGGGAGCTTTTGGCCATGAAGTGGGCTTTTGAGGAGTGGCGTCACTGGCTTGAGGGGGCCAGACATCAGGTGGTGGTATTGACTGACCACAAAAATTTAATTTACCTTGAGTCTGCCAGGCGCCTGAATCCTAGACAGGCGCGCTGGTCGTTGTTTTTCTCTCGGTTTAATTTTGTGGTGTCGTACCTACCGGGTTCTAAGAATGTTAAGGCGGATGCCCTTTCTAGGAGTTTTGAGCCTGACTCCCCTGGTAATTCTGAGCCCACAGGTATCCTTAAAGATGGAGTGATATTGTCTGCCGTTTCTCCAGACCTGCGGCGGGCCTTGCAGAAGTTTCAGGCGGATAGACCTGATCGTTGCCCACCTGGTAGACTGTTTGTTCCTGATGATTGGACCAGTAGAGTCATCTCTGAGGTTCATTCTTCTGCGTTGGCAGGTCATCCTGGAATCTTTGGTACCAGGGATTTGGTGGCAAGGTCCTTCTGGTGGCCTTCCCTGTCACGAGATGTACGAGGCTTCGTGCAGTCTTGTGACGTTTGTGCTCGGGCCAAGCCTTGTTGTTCTCGGGCTAGTGGATTGTTGTTGCCCTTGCCTATCCCGAAGAGGCCTTGGACGCACATCTCGATGGATTTTATTTCGGATCTGCCTGTTTCTCAGAAGATGTCTGTCATCTGGGTGGTGTGTGACCGTTTCTCTAAGATGGTCCATCTGGTTCCCTTGCCTAAGTTGCCTTCTTCTTCCGAGTTGGTTCCTCTGTTTTTTCAAAATGTTGTTCGTTTGCATGGTATTCCTGAGAATATCGTTTCTGACAGAGGGACCCAATTCGTGTCTAGATTTTGGCGGGCATTCTGTGCTAGGATGGGCATAGATTTGTCTTTTTCGTCTGCTTTCCATCCTCAGACTAATGGCCAGACTGAGCGGACTAATCAGACCTTGGAGACATATTTGAGGTGTTTTGTGTCTGCGGATCAGGATGATTGGGTTGCTTTTTTGCCTTTGGCGGAGTTCGCCCTCAATAATCGGGCCAGCTCTGCCACCTTGGTGTCCCCGTTTTTCTGTAATTTGGGGTTTCATCCTCGATTTTCCTCCGGTCAAGTGGAATCTTCGGATTGTCCTGGAGTGGATGCTGTGGTGGAGAGGTTGCATCAAATTTGGGGGCAGGTGGTGGACAATTTGAAGTTGTCCCAGGAGAAGACTCAGCTTTTTGCCAACCGCCGTCGTCGTGTTGGTCCTCGGCTTTGTGTTGGGGACTTGGTGTGGTTGTCTTCTCGTTTTGTCCCTATGAGGGTTTCTTCTCCTAAGTTTAAGCCTCGGTTCATCGGCCCGTACAAGATATTGGAGATTCTTAACCCTGTGTCCTTCCGTTTGGACCTCCCTGCATCCTTTTCGATTCATAATGTTTTTCATCGGTCATTATTGCGCAGGTATGAGGTACCGGTTGTGCCTTCCGTTGAGCCTCCTGCTCCGGTGTTGGTTGAGGGTGAGTTGGAGTACGTTGTGGAAAAGATCTTAGACTCTCGTGTTTCCAGACGGAGACTCCAGTATCTGGTCAAATGGAAGGGATACGGTCAGGAGGATAATTCTTGGGTCACTGCCTCTGATGTTCATGCCTCCGATCTTGTCCGTGCCTTTCATAGGGCTCATCCTGATCGCCCTGGTGGTTCTGGTGAGGGTTCGGTGCCCCCTCCTTGAGGGGGGGGTACTGTTGTGAAATTGGATTCTGGGCTCCCCCGGTGGCCACTTGTGGAATTGAACTTGTGTGCATCATCCCCTCTGTTCACCTGCTCCTATCAGGATGTGGGAGTCGCTATATAACCTTGCTCCTCTGTCAGTTTCTTGCCGGTCAACAATGTAATCAGAAGCCTTCTGTGCTTGTTCCTGCTACTAGACAACTCCCAGCTAAGTTGGACTTTTGTCCTTGTGTGTTTTTGCATTTTGTTCCTGTTCACAGCTGCTGTTTCGTTACTGTGTCTGGAAAGCTCTTGTGATCGGAAATTGCCACTCTGGTGTTATGAGTTAATGCTAGAGTCTTAAAGGAATTTCTGGATGGTGTTTTGATAGGGTTTTCTGCTGACCATGAAAGTGTCCTTTCTGTCTTCCTGCTATCTAGAAAGCGGACCTCGATTTTGCTAAACCTATTTTCATACTACGTTTGTTATTTCATCTAAAATCACCGCCAATATATGTGGGGGCCTCTGTCTGCCTTTTGGGGAAATTTCTCTAGAGGTGAGCCAGGACTGTCTTTTCCTCTGCTAGGATTAGGTAGTTCTCCGGCTGGCGCTGGGCGTCTAGGGTTAAAAAACGTAGGCATGCTACCCGGCCACTTCTAGTTGTGCGGCAGGTTTAGTTCATGGTCAGTATAGTTTCCATCTTCCAAGAGCTAGTTCTTATATATGCTGGGCTATGTTCTCTCGCCATTGAGAATCATGACAGTACTCTATGTTTTATGTACTGTACGTCTGTATGTATGTTGTATGTATGTACTGTATGTATGTACTGTATGTGGCATGTTGCATGTCGTATGTTGCATGTCGTCGCATGTTGCATGTTTCATGTCACATGTTGCATGTCGTCACATGTTGCATGTTCTCGCATGTTGCATGTTGTCGCATGGTGCATGTCGCATATCACATGTCTCATGTTGCATGTTGTCGCATGTCACATGTTGTCACATGTCGCATGCCCTCGCATGTTGTATGTCGCATTTCGTCGCATGTCACATGTTGCATGTTGTTGCATGCCGTCGCATGTTGCATGTTGTCCCATGTTGCATGTCGTTGCATGTCGTCGCATGTCACATGTTGCATGTCATTGCATGTCGTCGTATGTTGTCGAATGTTGCATGTCGCCGCATGTCACATGTCGCATGTCGTCGCATGTCGTCGCATGTCGTCGCATGTTGCATGTCGTCGAATGCTGCATGTCGTCGAATGCTGCATGTCGTCGCATGTTGCATGTCACATGTTGTCATATGTCGCATGCTGCCACATGTTGCATTTCGCATGTCATCTCATGTCACATGTCGCATGTCGCATGTTGTCACATGTTGCATGTTGACGCATGTCACATGTCGTTGCATGTCACATGCCGTCACATGTTGTTGCATGTTGCATGTGGCATGTTGCATGTCGTCGCATGTTGCATGTAACATTTTGCATGTCATATGTCGCATTCCCTCTCATGTCGCCACATGTTGCATGTCACATGGTGTATGTTGTATGTCTGTATGTACTGTGTCTGCATGTTGTATGTACTGTATGTCTGTATGTATGTACGTGTGTGTGTGTGTGTGTGTGTGTTGTTTTTTTTTTACATTCAACACATTAGCTGGATGATGGGACTACTACTGTCCCATCATTGGCTAATGTGTCACTCACTGTCACTGTAGCAGGCATCGTCCGATAGGACTTGTAGTCCCATCGGACGACGCCTGCACACAGAGACACACACAGCAATGACGCCTGCAGCAGACCCCAGCACGGCCAGCGGACCCACCGCACCGCCCGGCGTAGCCCCACAGCACATCCCGGCGCCGACACATGCCGGCGCAGGCACCGGCAGATGCCGGCACCACGGCACATCTCGGCGCCGACACATCCCGGCGCAGGCACCGGCACATGCCGGCACCACAGCACATCCAAGCATCACGGCACATCCAAGCATCACGGCACATCCCGACGCGGCACAATGGCAAATCCAGGCACAGCACCACGGCACATCCCGCAGACTCCTCTGCGCCCACTCATCCCAGAACACAGCGTTCACATCCCTACCTACTACCTAGCCCTCTGCTGGATGTCCTCATATGAACTCGAGCGTGGGAACTTTTCACAGGCTCCAGTTCATGAGGACATCCAGCAGAGGGCGCATCACCGCAACTCAAGGTAACTACAGGTCACCCTGCTTTCCATTCATTCCCCTGGTTTTTACAGGCAGGTGCAGCTGCATTAACAGGCTTCTGCTTGTAAAATTAGTTAACCCTTTCAGATGGATTTGCAACGTGGGACAGAACGACAGAAGGTATGGAATATTGTTGTTTGTTTTTTTTTTACTTTGTTTCAGGTGACAAGGGTCTTCAGGTGGATTAAGAGTCTAATAAAATATTACAACAACATCTGTCTTTATTTCATTAAAATACTTTGTAATAATGTGTGTTTTCTTAACCATTTCATACTATTGGATTAATAATGGATAGGTGTCATAATTGACGCCTCTCCGTTATTAATCTGGCTAAATGTCACCTTACAATAGCAAGGTGACATTAACCCTTCATTACCCCATATCCCACCGCTACACGGGAGTGGGAAGAGAGTGGCCAAGTGCCAGAATAGGCGCATCTTCCAGATGTGCCTTTTCTGGGGTGGCTGGGGGCAGATGTTTTTAGCCAGGGGGGGGGGGGCCAATAACCATGGACCCTCTCCAGGCTATTAATATCTGCCCTCAGTCACTGGCTTTACCACTCTGGTGGAGAAAATTGTGTGGGAGCCCACGCCAATTTTTTCCGTGATTTAACCCTTTAATTTAATAGCTAGAGGGCCCAAATTTTGCACATACACACTACTAACATTATTAGTGTGGAATATGCAAAAAAAAAAGGGATATGAGATGGTTTACTGTATGTAACCATGTCTCATATCCTGTCGGGTTTGGGAAGGAGATAGCAAAAGCCGGCAATTTAATTGCCGGCTTTTCTCTATAACACCGCTGCGTATTTCTTGCAAGTCACACTGCTGGTTCGTGAGTAATCCATATTTTTCTCGCCCCCATAGACTTTCATTGGCGATTTTTTTTGCGCAATACGGTGACAAACGCAGCATGCTGCGATTTTCTACGGCCGTATAATACAGATCCGTAAAATACGGCTGATAGGAGCTGGGCCATAGAGAATCATTGGGCCGTGTGTAATGCGTATTTTACGGACGTATTTTCTTGCGCTCCTACGTCCGTAAAACTCGCTAGTGTGACGCCGGCCTAACTGTCCTAAAACCTCTGCCAAACCCGTCACATTTTTGCCCTATGTAATACATTTGTGGTCTTCCCTAGAAATATTAGACACTTTCCCATTCATCTATAAATTAGCTTAATAAACTTGGAACTAAATTAATTAATACAATTGATAATTATCAACGGCTCATTCACACGTTATATTTTCTTATACTAGTGATGATGATATTTTTATTTCTATAGCGCCAACATTTTCTGACCACTTTACAATTAAGCAGGGACATGAACAGACAATAAATATATCACAAAGTGACACAGATCAGCAGGTACAGGAGGAGTGAGGGTCCTGCTCGCAAGCTACAATCTATAAGGAAATAGGGTGGGATGTGCTATCCGTGCTTTTCACAGATAACACTTGTGCCTAAAATAGTGAATGGGGCAGTTCACATGTCCGGGATTGTTTGTAGTCCATACAAAATCATGGAGATATGTTCCATACTGATCCAAACGTCAGAACAAAATTGTCAATGCAAGTCTATGGGTCTGTGTAAAAATCGAACAGAACTGTCATCTTAGTGATGTCCGAGTCCGATCTAAACGTCAGATCAAAATACACATATAGCTCAGCCGTGAGACCACCATCGATCCTGGTCAAGTATCCAACATCTTTGGCTGTGAGGCTATGTGCACACGTCAGGATTTCTTGCAGAAATTTCCTGACCAAAACCGGACATTTTCTGCAAGAAATCCTGTGCGTTTTTTCATGTTTTTCTCGCATTTTTTGTGTGGATTTTTTTGCAGATTTTTCCGGGGGTTCCAAATGCAATAATATGGTGGGAAATCCGCAAAAAATCAGCAAAATTAATGAACATGCTGCGTTTTTTACCGCGATGCATTTTTTTCGCGGGAAAAAAAAGTGACATATGCACAAAAATTGCGGAATGCATTCTAAATGATGGGATGCATATGTATGCGTTTTTATAGCGAAAAAACGCAAAAAATCCGGAAAGTGTGTACATACCCTGAAACAACCCCATATGATCAGGTTTCCTCTACCAAAACTTGACAGTTCCTTCAATGATTGCAGCCATTGGCCCCGTTTTCCCTTGTTTCTTCCAGACCCATTTGCACCCATCAGAGACTAGTCTGTTGCCTTTCATCTCATCGCTCCAAATCACCCATCTTCAATCTTATACTGTCCATTTGTCATACGTTTTTGCAAACTCAAGCCAACGCTTCTCATCACAATAGTGAAGTTGAAGTCTCTCACCTTATTTGCAGCTTCCAGACTTGTGTAACGTCTGCAGGACAATTGATTGATTTTTGTATGGTTATCCTGAGGAAGGAGTCGGTGGAATCTGAAACGCATCAACAATAAACAATACATTTGTGTATAAGACAGCCAAGATGATTGTCTATAAAATGATGGGAGTCTCACGTTGGAAGCAGTAGTGGATGGTGAGATATGGAGCCTGAAAGTCAAAAGGTCAAAACATTGTTACTCTTTTGCTCGTCAGTGTGTTTGTCTTAGGGTATGTGTCCACGGGCCGTTTTACATCCGGAATAGCAGCGGATTGAACGCTGAGCAGAGCCGCAGCATTCAATCTGCCGCGTCCAGATGTTACAGCATAGTGGAGGGGATTTTATGAAATCCCGTCTCCACTATGCGTGCTAATACGCACCCGGCGGCCCTGCGATTCCGGACATGCGGCGCGTCTTTTTAGATCGCAGCATGTCCGTTTACCTTGCTGCGCCGCTGCAAGGTAAATCACAGGGCCCTATGTGTGGGGTGCGATGATGCCGGATGTGTGCAATGAACACATCCGGCATCATCGTGTCTCCAGAAGGGGGCGGGGCTTAGGGCAGAGCGAGTTTTCCGCTCCGTCCAAAGCGCCGGCCATCCTGAACGTGGACACGCACCCTTAGGATCTTCTTGTGTTTTTAGGGGGTTGATTTGTGGTCTGTTTATTTTATACTTATTATTGGTAATTTTTAAAATATATTTATTTGTGTTAATAATTTTTGATATATTATATTACTACTATATTTTTAATACAGATTGTTATATGGAAAAAAATACATTGAAGAAAAAAAACCTGATATAAACAATAGGTCATTTTCTCATGAGGCCTTCAGCGTAACCTCATTATAATGTGATATTTGCAGGTGATTCATGTTTCGTCCTGAAGGTTTAGAGCTGGAGTGGCCTCTGCTGGTAACACCTAGTACTGCACAACAGATGGAAGCATTTTATTGGTTTCGCCAGTAGGTGTCAGTAGCGCTCAGTGTAACGGCATCACAGAGAGATAAGGAGACGTAATATCAGAATCTGGGGAGATAGTGAGAAAGTACAGGAGGAATATATATATATATATTTACATTTTCATATTTTGCATAGTTCATTATTTTTACCGAATAATAATTATTGCAGATGTGACTGAGGGTTAATAATGATCTGGTGAAAAAAGAAAAAACAGCTCCGACTCTAGGGGCATTGTAGCACGGAAGCCAAGGGATCAAATGTAGAAACAATTCAGCGTCTTAAAATGTCGATGTTTATTAGAGAACTAAGTACAAAGTTCAATGCATAGTATTTACATAGACAGTCTTGAATGTTTGCATTGAATTTTCTAATAAACATCACAATTTTAAGAAATTGGATCTTTTTCTACATTAATAATGATTTCCCGATCTAAAATGAATATTTTCTGTGTGTATAAAAAGTGGTTGTCACGCTGTGTTGTCCAGCCTGCTCTCCATTGTAGACTCTACAACGAGGGCTATGGACGGGGCGATCCGCACCGCTGATCGGCATGGGGTCTCCTGGGCCGCGTCCGGCCTCCTCCCACTTCAGGACCACTGGTTAGTTCTGAGGTCCCCCAGGGTCACAAATACCGACCTGATGTTGACACCCCAATCGGCATAGCACAGGGCAGCCCAGAACACCTGGACTCAAGCGCTCCAGCACTCAGCCTCCCTGGTAACTAGGATTACAGGCGCACGCCACCGCGCCCGGCGATTGTCTAGTGCTGCTATTACTGACTAGAGGCTGCAAGGAGCCGTGACGTCATCGGGAGCCACAGCGCCATCTAGTGTCTGCAGGATGAACCTGCCATAAAGTCAGTAACATAAGTCAGTATACCGCTGCAACATGGTCACAAATCACAGTAACATCAGAAATAACCTCAGAAATACTCTGACACCGGAGTCTGATACTTGATTCTGATACCTGACTTTCACATATCAAAGTCACAAATGAAAGTCAAACCTCAGAAATACTCTGATACCGGAGTCTGATACTTGACTCTGATACAGGAAATTAGTAAAATTAGTAAAATTAGCAAAAATTAGTACCTGGGATCACTTGACCTTGTGGTGCAATGGTAAGGCCTACGGCTGTAGTCTCTAGACGCAGGATCCATTTTTTGTCGGCCGGATCCTTTTTTTTTCCCGCCGGATTGGTTTTATCTTTCTGCCGGATCCGTTTTTTCCGCCGGGTCCGTTTTTTTCCGCCGATCCGGTTTTTTTTGCCGAATCCGTCGTTTTTTCGCCAGTCGGTTTGTTTTTGCGCCGGATCCGTTTTTTTACGCCAGATCCGGTTTTTTTTGCCGGATCCGTATTTTTCCGCCGATCCGTTTTTCCGCCGGATCCGTATTTTTCCGCCGATCCGTTTTTCCGCCGGATCCGTTTTTTTTCCGCCGGATTCGTTTTTTTTCCGCAGATCCGTTTTTTTTTTTGCCGAATCCGTTTTTTTTCCCGCCAATCTGTTTGTTTTTCCGCTGGATCCGTTTTTTTTCCGCCGATCCGTGTTTTTTTGCCGAATCTGTTTTTTTCCGCCAATCGGTTTGTTTTTACGCCGGATCCGTTTTTTTACACCAGATCCGTTTTTTTTCGCCGGATCCGTATTTTTCCGCCGATCCGTTTTTCCGCCGGATCCGTTTTTTTTTTCCGCCGGATTCGTTTTTTTTCCGCAGATCCGGGTTTTTTTGCCGAATCCGTTTTTTTTTCCGCCAATCTGTTTGTTTTTCCGCCGGATCCGTTCTTTTCCGCCGACCTGTGTTTTTTTGCCGAATCCGTTTTTTTTCCGCCAATCGGTTTGTTTTTGCGCTGGATCCGTTTTTTTTTACCCCAGATCCGTTTTTTTTTCGCCGCATCCGTGTTTTTCCGCCGATCGGGTTTTTTTTGCCCCGGATCCATTTTATTACAAGCCAGATCCGTTTTTTTTTCCGCCGGATCCGTTTTATTTTTCTGATCCGTTTTTTTTGCCGACTTTGTTTTTATCCCGCCAATCCGTTTTTTTTGTGCCGGATCAGTTTTTTTTTTACGCCGATCCGTTGTTTTTTTTGCCGAATCCGTTTTGTTCCCGCCGATCGGGGTTTTTTTGCGCCGGATCCGTTTTTTTTACAAGCCAGATCCGTTTTTTTTCGCCGATCCGTTTTTTTTTCCTAATCCGTTTTTTTTCGCCTATCCGTTTTTTTCCACCTAATCCGGTTTTTTTACGCCAGATCTGTTTTTTTCCGCCAGATCCGTTTTTTTCCGCCGATCCGTTTTTTCTTTTTGCCGAATCCGTTTTGTTCCCGCCAATCGGGGTTTTTTTTGCGCCGGATCTGTTTTTTTGACAAGCCAGATCCGTTTTTTTTCCAACGGATCCGTTTTTTCCGACGGATCCGTTTTTTCCTGCTGATCTGTTTTTTTTTGTGCCGGATCCGTTTTTTTCCCGCCGGATCCGTTTTTTTCCGCCGGATCCGTTTTTTTTTCGCCGGGGATGTGCATGTCTTCAGTGCCATCTCACAGATCTGCGGAGCATCATTTCTCTCTGTAAGTTATACCTTGATTCAACTTGGCCAAGTGTTTTTGCAGTACCATTATATCTCCATCCATGATTTCTCAAGCACTTTTCCAAAATTGTGTAGTCAAGCTAAGTGAATTCACTATCTACCTTTCTGTTATTTCATAAGCAGTTGCGATGATCGGCATCTTCTCTGAAGTACTGATGAAAACACAATCATTTTACTTCTTTTCAAGAACAGGTTAGTGCTTCTCTTGATTTCTGTTCTAACTTGGCTTGTCCCATGACTTCTATCTCACTAATGCTACAAGGGGTTTTCCATTCTCTCCCAATGATGTAGCAGCATGTCTCCCCAGTGTCAGACCGGGGTGTTTAGAGCCCAATAGACGAATGCGAAGGGTCACCTCACAGCTGCAAGAAAAGATTTTCTTTTTGCTCTTATGCTCAAGGACCAAGTGTTCTACCATCTGAAGTTGCCTGCACTATTACAATATATTTTTGGATTCCATACGGCAAACAGCATAATAGAAAAGAAATCTAAATGGCTGATTCTCCTTTTGGTTAGTGACGTCACATCTGTGAAAATATCGAATCAAAATTATTCAAAAAGTGATACACACTATATAATCATATAATTAAAAAGTAAAGGCTGTGACACCAAAAAATGAGCTCTCACACAGATCCGGAAATATAAAAAAAATATATTAGAATATGGCAATGAAACAAGCAGAATAAAAATGTTCCCACGTTTAGTTTTTTTCTAGTAAACACAAGTAAAGCTCTACTTATTGTTGTGCTGCTGTAGTCATACTGACCTGGAGAAGGACGTCAAAGGGAACCTGTCGGCAGGATTGTGCACAGTAACCGACACACAGTGTCAGGTCGGCGGCGTCATACTGATTACAATGATACCTGGTGATGAAATCTATCTTGTTGTTTCTTAATCTTTATTCTCAGTTTTGTGGTGCTGATATGCTCGAGTCCTAAGGGCTGTCCCACACGTCCAGATAATTCCGGTACCGGAATAAATCGGTACCGGAGTTATCCGTGTCCGTGTGCCTGGGAACTCACGGAGGCCATACGTGCGGCACACGTGTGCCGCCCGTATGGCGAGTGGGTACCACACGGAGCGTGTGGTACCCACTCTGCATGGTGCTGAAGCTGCGATTCATATCTTCCCTGTAGCAGCGTTTGCTGCAGAGAAAATATGAAGAATAGTGTTTAAAATAAAGATCCATGTGTCCGCCGCCCCCCCACCCCCTGTGCGCCCCCCCACCCCCTGTGCGCCCCCCCGCTGGTCAGAAAATACTTACCCGCTCCCTCGCTGCTTCCTGGTCTGGCCGCGGCTTCTGCATGCCGTCACGTGGGGCCGATCATTTACAGTCATGAATATGTGGCTCCACCTCCCATAGGGGCGGAGCCGACTATTCATGATTGTAAATGATCGGCCCCACGTGACCGCATACAGTAGGAGGCGCGGCCAGACCAGGAAGGAGCGAGGGAGCGGGTAAGTATTTTCTGACCAGCGAGGGGGGGGGCGCACAGGGGGTGGGGGGGCGGCGGACACCTAAATCTTTATTTTTAACACTATTCTTCATATTTTCTCTACAGCAAACGCTGCTGCAGGGAAGATATGAATACCGGCTTCAGCACCATGTGGGGGGACAGCGCTTACTGTAGCGCTGTCTCCTGCACGCACACGGACCCCAGACGGAGAATGTCCGTGTGAGGTCCGTGTTTTACGCGGACCCATTGACTCTATTGGGTCCGTGTAAAACGTGCGCTCCCACGAACACTGACATGTCTCCGTGTTTGGCACACGGAGACACGGTCCGCAAAAAATCAATGACATCTGAACAGATGCATTGATTTTTATGTGTCTACGTGTGTCAGTGTCTCCGGTACGTGAGGAAACTGTCACCTCACGTACCGGAATCACTGACGTGTGAAACCGGCCTAACACGGGGTTCATGTATGTGGTGCTCTGATTAGGTATTCATAATGCAGACTGCTGACAGGTCACTGATCCCTTGGCGATCCCCGACAGCTGCTACTGCGCAAGCGGCGCCATATTTGATGAGGATTTTTAAAATCTTCTCTAGTAAGATGGTGACGCTGGCGCATGCGCAGTTGCAGCTATCGGATCTCTATACAAACCGATAGCTGCTATTGCACAGGTGCCCCAAGTGCCACTGACAAAATTGATATTTTATTTTTGCTCAAGGAAATCTGCAAAAGGGATTAAGTGCACAGTAACCATGCGATTATGCTGCAGTGCAGGGGCCAAGGCTGGCATCTGCCTGCAAAAGCGTTTCTTTTTTTTATTCACTATGTGATTGTATTCATTATGGAAACTAGGGGGCGGGTCAGTGAGGGATCAGTGACCTGTCAGCATTTTGCATTATGAATAGCTAATCAGAGCATCACATGAAGACCCCCACAGGCCGCCCCGAAGCACAAGCATATCATTAACTCAATACTGAAAATAAAGATTAAACAACAACCACAAGACGGATTTCAGCACCAGGTCTCACTGTAATCAGTATAACGGCGCCGACCTGACACTGTGTGTAGTTTGCTGAACACAATCCTGCTGACAGGTTCCTCAGAGCACGTGGGGAACGGCATTAAAATAAAAGCCATAAAACTGTGACAAAATAGAATTTTCTTTTCAAATTGCACCCCATTTTGCTTTTTTTCTGCTTTCCACTTGAACCTAATATTAAGTGCAGCCATTAGAACTTACAAATTGTCCTGCAAAAAGATAAGCTGGTCATAAAACTATATGAATATATAAAGCTATGGCTGCGAGAATGGTGGGAGTGGAAAGCGATAAACCAAAAATATAAACTTTTGTTATTTTCCCCTTTTTTTCTCAAACTTCCTTTGTCCCTTTTTTGCTTCTTAAACGGGCTGCTTCACATTAATAAATGATATTGACTGTGTACAGAAAGTAAATCTATGGCACTTACTAGTATTTTGTAATTGTCCACATTGCCTCCTTTGTTGGGTTGACTCATCTTTCTATTGCAGTATACACTTCTCATTTCCATGGTTACAGACTACCCTGCAATACAGCAACAGCTGCATTAGGCTGCTTTCACACTAGCGTCGGTACAGGGTCGTCGCACTGCGTCGGCCCGACGTACCGACGCATATGCAGCGCCCCAGAGTCCTGGTCGTTGCAGTACTGTGGCTCCGCCACTAAGGGGAGCCTTGGTACGTTCGATGGCACTGAAGGAGTTCCTCCAATCAGGTATCACAGACACCAATATGTTTTACAGCTGGGCCTCCGGGGGGAGCTAAGGGTGCTATTCATTAGGCCACTCCCCACCATAGTGGGTAAACTGGGGGTCAGGCAGAAAGTTAGAGAGAACGCTGACGGGATTGAACGGAGCAACACCTGGTGGCAGAGGGTGTTGTGAAGGGAGAGACTGTAGGGTCTCTGCCAGGGGTGGGATCCTGGCAGAGGCTTGGCATTGAAAGAACGTAAAGGGACCGTGCCTGCTCAGCATAGCGGCGGTGCCCGAGAAAGGACTAGAAGCGAGACAGATTGTGCTGAGTGAGAAACGAGATCAAGCAAAAGGAGAATACCAGCAGGGGTTTTGTTGAAAGAGGCAGCACCTTGCTGAGGCGCAATACCGGTGGCCGGAACGCCGAGGGAGTGGATTAGAATACAGCTTCAAGCCATACTCCAAACAGCGGCAGGACAGTCGGTCTCAGGCGGGCTGTCTACCACATATCACCTATGAAGTCTTGGGGGGCAATTGCGGGAGAGGGGCGACTCTAGGGTCCCGGAAGAACTCCAGGCCTACCTGACAAACGGGTGCCATTCCAACCTGAATACAGGGAGGGGTGGATTACAGAGGAACATCAAATCGAGTTGTGAGGGAACTTAAGAAACAGACACAACCGTTGTGGGGTTACTTTCCGTGAGCACAGCAGGGAAGGACTACAACACATAGCGCTAGAAGGAAGGCACAGATTTCCACCTGAGAGGAGAACTCTGGAGGTGCCATTGGACCGGCCGGACTTGCGCAGCCTGGTGAACCGTATTCTGGACTGAGGACTCAGAGATCTCCAGTAAAGAGGTAAAGAGACTGCAACCTGGTGTCCTCGTTATTTACCGCGACTTACACCCCACAACTGCACCGCTACATCGCTACCATTACTACCACCTATTACACCGGACGTCCCCCACTGACGGACAGGGCCACGGACCGGGTCTAGCCACCGTGACAACCCCAGGACTGAGACCTAGAGGCCCGGCTCCGGGTACCCCTCGGCCCTGCGGCGGTGTGGGGGCGCGCCGCAGACTTGGCGTCATGAACAGGATCTACTTAAGCCTGAGGAATCAGGTCATGTGTGCCTAGAGACTGTGAGTTATTGTGCTTGGACTGTACTTTATTGCAAGACTGTGCTGCGCCAGTTGCCGCCAAAATCCGCCGTCATTGCAGCGCTGAGGAGAGCGCAGGAAGAGAAGAGGGGCGTGAAGTGGGCGTAGGCAATCTGGAGAGCGCGAACAGCAATGGCCGCCCAGTCTAAGTATTTCTGTGTCTTGAGGACGTGCCCGTCAACAGCTGAGGTACGCCTCCTGATCCTGGTCGGAGGGTGGAGACCATGGGGACGGGCCCGCCCACGGAAGAGACTGCGGAAAGACGACACGGAAGAAGAGAAAAAGATGGCGACACCCGGAGCGCCACGCGGAGCTGACCCGGCGCGGCCTGAAGATACGCAGCCTGAGGTAGTCTCAGGGGCGCCCACACTGCGGAGTTCGACCTTAACGGGGCCACCGATGGGACGACCCCCTCCGCCGATGTCCGCGGAGCGAGCGGCTGCAGCCGAGACCCGACAGCTGGCACGCCGCCTGAAGCATGATATCCGTGTGCTAGCTCGGATGGGGCAGCCCACAGAAATCCACCTGTCCCCAGTGTCCCCTGCTTCTTCTCACCTGGCCGCGTCCGAAGATGCACCACCGACGCCGGACTTAAAAATAATTCCGGATGCGGAACATTACCGGCGTCTGATGGCCGCCTGGCGGAGCCGGCCCCAGCCCGCCGAGCCGATTGACCTGATAAGCCCTCCAGAGATCCCACCGTCGCACTGGGGTGTGGTGGTGGCTTTCAACCCCCAGTATGGACGGGGAATAATTCAAGAGATCGGGGAGCCCCTACAGGTCCGTGTGGATCGGGCAGAGGTGGAGCCGAGCAGCGGGAGGTTCGATTGCAACCTAGAGCCAGGTGATGCTGTCACCTACACGCGGTGGAGGAGGGCCGTGGGTGAAACAGGCTGGATAGCCCGAGGCGTGCAGCGGTGCGTTGCCCTCCAGGCTGCTGCAGGAGCACCGGAAGACGATACTCCAGCGAAGAAAACTGCAGAGCCCGGTCCCGCGGAACCACCAGAAGATCGACCTCATCGTGCCCCGGGGGAACGCATACGGTTGCCGACAACGAGGATCTCCCAGCGAGGGATCCTGGCACTGCTAGGACCGGAGCGGCGCCCTGGCTCACCAGAACGATCTGTGGGATTGGTGAGGCCAGAGGGAAGACCCCCTGCTACATCTCGACGGTAAAGTGATATTAACCATGGAAAATGTAAATAGTTGATGTTTACTGTTCTAAGTTGCTGCTAAACCCGTCTAGGGTTAAAGGTGACCCCTTAGTTGACCTGGGGTCACTGCTGTTGTTTTTCTGAAGTTTAAACAAGTTTTAAAAGAGAACTGCAGAAATCATGGACTGCGCATGATTCAAACTCTCCTTTGTAAAAAGTTTGCACCTTCTTAAAGGTGCTCCCTACTGGTTTTAGTCAAAGACACTTTGTGAAGATACCTTTCTTACTGGTTCTCGTTAAAGACACTTTGCGAAGATACCATACCGGAACCTTTGCATGGACTGGTAGGCTGAGAAGACGAGCTACCTCGGAAAGACTTGGTCCCCTCTTAAAGGGGATGTGAAGATTTGCACTTGAAAATGATACTGTTATAGAACAGTAATGTGATAATGATGCTTTGAAAAGAAATGTAACTGTTTTACATGCCAAGTTATATGTGTTGAATTTGTTGAAATGTGAAATCTAAATAATGTTTTGAAGGAAGAAAGATGCAGAGAGCCCGTAGGGGTAGAAGTAGAGGTCTGCATAGTTGAAAGTAAAAGAAGTAATAATGAAGGTGAGGATAGAAGGTAAACCCCGCGTCCCCATTGAAAGGTTACTTTGTTACTAAGGACAGAGAGAGAACCCGTAGGGGTTAGAGAGTGAGTCCTTAAAGGAGCCGAGTGGAGCTGGCTCAGAGTTCTTCAAACGAAAGGAATGTTATGTCTATACTGTGTATGGTAGAGAAAGGCAGTAGGCCCTGGCCGAACAGGGCGGTCCTGTAAAAGAAAGGAGAGGCAGTAGGTCTGGTGCCATAGGGACAGGCGGTCCTGCAGGTTCATAAGAAGGAGAATGTAAAGTTGAAATGCCTTATAATGTGATTATAGGAAGGTCTTTGATAGACTAAGAGTGTGAGTCTCTTAAAGGCAATGTTAATTTATTGTTCTCAGAATTTGCACTAAGTAGAATACCCGGTTGGGTAACAGGAGTTGTTTATCACCTGTAATTTATAATGTTGATTATGTTTGTAACGTTAAAAGTGTCCTCACCTCCCATAAAGGGAAGCCTACTTAAGTATACTTATTGTTTTGCACTCAACAAAATTGTATGTCTGTTTACTAATCTGTATTGTTGTTTTTCTTCCCAGTCCCGGAGTACTGTGTTTAACCAGGGGGGAGTGCAGCGCCCCAGAGTCCTGGTCGTTGCAGTACTGTGGCTCCGCCACTAAGGGGAGCCTTGGTACGTTCGATGGCACTGAAGGAGTTCCTCCAATCAGGTATCACAGACACCAATATGTTTTACAGCTGGGCCTCCGGGGGGAGCTAAGGGTGCTATTCATTAGGCCACTCCCCACCATAGTGGGTAAACTGGGGGTCAGGCAGAAAGTTAGAGAGAACGCTGACGGGATTGAACGGAGCAACACCTGGTGGCAGAGGGTGTTGTGAAGGGAGAGACTGTAGGGTCTCTGCCAGGGGTGGGATCCTGGCAGAGGCTTGGCATTGAAAGAACGTAAAGGGACCGTGCCTGCTCAGCATAGCGGCGGTGCCCGAGAAAGGACTAGAAGCGAGACAGATTGTGCTGAGTGAGAAACGAGATCAAGCAAAAGGAGAATACCAGCAGGGGTTTTGTTGAAAGAGGCAGCACCTTGCTGAGGCGCAATACCGGTGGCCGGAACGCCGAGGGAGTGGATTAGAATACAGCTTCAAGCCATGCTCCAAACAGCGGCAGGACAGTCGGTCTCAGGCGGGCTGTCTACCACATATCACCTATGAAGTCTTGGGGGGCAATTGCGGGAGAGGGGCGACTCTAGGGTCCCGGAAGAACTCCAGGCCTACCTGACAAACGGGTGCCATTCCAACCTGAATACAGGGAGGGGTGGATTACAGAGGAACATCAAATCGAATTGTGAGGGAACTTAAGAAACAGACACAACCGTTGTGGGGTTACTTTCCGTGAGCACAGCAGGGAAGGACTACAACACATAGCGCTAGAAGGAAGGCACAGATTTCCACCTGAGAGGAGAACTCTGGAGGTGCCATTGGACCGGCCGGACTTGCGCAGCCTGGTGAACCGTATTCTGGACTGAGGACTCAGAGATCTCCAGTAAAGAGGTAAAGAGACTGCAACCTGGTGTCCTCGTTATTTACCGCGACTTACACCCCACAACTGCACCGCTACATCGCTACCATTACTACCACCTATTACACCGGACGTCCCCCACTGACGGACAGGGCCACGGACCGGGTCTAGCCACCGTGACAACCCCAGGACTGAGACCTAGAGGCCCGGCTCCGGGTACCCCTCGGCCCTGCGGCGGTGTGGGGGCGCGCCGCACATACTGTGAAAAAAATGCCCGACGTGGCAGCGGAAGCAGTCTTACGACGCTTCCGCTGCCCCATTGCAAGGTCCGGGGAGGAGGGCACGGCGTTTCGGCCGCGCATGCGCGGTTGGAAATGGCGGACTAGATGCACAAAAAAATGTTACATGTAAAATTTTTTTGTTGCGGCGGTCCCCAAAACACGACGCAACCGTCGCACGACGGTTGCGACGTGTGGCAATACGTCGCAATTAGTGTTGAGCGATACCTTCCGATATCGGAAAGTATCAGTATCGGATTGGATCGGCCGATAATCAAAAAATATCGGATATCGCCGATACCGATACCCGATACCAATGCAAGTCAATGGGACCAAAATATCGGAATTAAAATAAACCCTTTCTTTCCTTGTAGGTTCATTCTACATGAAGGAAAACAGCTAAGAATAATGTAGGATGTATTGGGGGAGGTGGCGGAGACATTAAAGGCACAGAGGTTTAGCCCAATCAAATAGAATAGCAGGAATTTTAAAAAAAATTTAAGACGTTCGGAGTTACAAAGATATTGACCGTGTTAAGATTTTTTTAAATTTGTCAGATATTGATCTTTCACTACTTCCATGCCCTTCACCTTCTTTTTTACTTCTCCCACACTTTCTTCTTCATCATCCTCAGCAGCATCTTTGACATCAACTTCTTCTTCACCTTATTCATCTTCTTCTTCATCTTCTACCTATTATTTTTTTTGTTACATTCTTCATATTCTTTTTATTAAACTATTATTCTTCTTCATATTCTACTTCTTCATCATATTCTTATTTGTGACAGGCATTCCCGTAGTTGTTATCTATAAAAGTTTGAAGATTACACCTTCCGTTCTGCCTGTCACAAAACAGTTACATTTGTCCGCGTTCAGTTTGGCCTGCAGCATCAGGCTTTATCCAGGGGCACCACGAGGAGGAACGGACTCACCCCCATACACTGCTTAGTCTTCTTCTGCTTATAATTTAGATAATATATTTTGCTCTGATGTTTAGTCTTATGCTTAATGTTCTTCTGCTCTTTGTTCTGCAGCGTCTTGTTCTTCTGCTTCTCGGTCTTCCGTGTCGTCGTCTCCAGGGTCGTCGTCTCCGGGGTCGTCGTTGTCATCGGGGTGGTCTTCAGGGTCGTCGTCTCCAGGGTCGTCATCTCAGGGGTTGTTGTCTCTGGTGTCGTTGTCATCTTAGGGGTGGTCTTCAGGGTCGTCGTCTTTAGGGTCTTGAACTTGGAAATGTAGCAGAAGGTACATGAAGGCTGAGAAAATGCCGAGAACCAGCTGATGGAACTGGAACCCGGATGGCTACCCAAAGGTCCAAGAGCCAATGGAACTACCGAGGACCAGCTGACGTTACTGGAACCCGGTTAGTAAGCAGGATGTACCCTTGCCAGAAAGCACTACCAAGGACCACCTGACGTTGGTGGAACTCGGATACCCAGAAGGAGGCACCTAAGCCAAAGGCTCTGCCTGGAACCAGCTGACAGTACTGGAACCAGGATGGGGGCCTATTCAAGATTGTCATCCTACAGCCCCTAGCGGTGTTGGAGCCCAGGGTCAGCAGGAGGAGCAGAGTGCAGGCCGAAGCCTGCACTGGAGGCACTTTAATATCTGATGGAGTGTCAGCGTGGCGGTCGCAGGACACATTGTCGGTTACACAGCAGGGGAGCAGCTGACGTTACTGAACCCCACTAACACAGGAGCAATTGTTTTTCTCAGCACTTCCAGGCAGCAACTAGCGGTGTTGGAGCCCAGGGTCAGCAGGAGGAGCAGAGTATAGGCTGAGGCCTAATTGGAGCAAATTGAAAGTGAACCTTTAAACCCCCAGGCGTTAGTAACTAGAAGAGCCAGCTTGTGCAACAGTAATGCTGCACAAGGAAAAGGTTGCTCTTTTAATTATGCTCCTTGCACACGCTGAACGAAACACTTTTAAAATTGTGCCACTCATACCGTGAAACCGTCATGGAGGCAGGACTTTCCTTCTTAATGACACGCAGCACAGCTGTTAAAAATACCCCCTTGGCACTGGGCGCAGCCTCCTGAGCGCTGCTTTTTTGTGTACCGGAGTCTGCGCTGTTATGTTATCCCTTGGCCATGCGCTGTTAGCGCTGCCTGTCTTCTGACATCATTTGATGTCAGCCTGTGCGGTCGCGCTGCCCATGAATCCCAGCCCCGCAGTGTCTTGTGATTTATTCACACTGTGGGGCTGGGATTCATGGCCTTGCGCAGTAAATATGTTCGCCTCTCACTCACGTCCTTTCGCCTGCTTTAGACTGTGCGGCGGTAGCTGATCCCTAATCACATGCCACGGCCGTGAAGCCGCACAGTCTGAAGAAGGCGGAAGGAGATGAGTGAGAGGCGAATATATGCACCGCGCGTCACGGCAGTGGCCCAGTCTGAAGAAGGCGGAGGGAGATGAGTGAGAGCCTGAGGTGAAGATATGCACTGCGCATGCCCATGGATCCCAGGCCCGCAGTATGATTAAATCAGAAGAGACTGCGAGGAGGGATCTCGGGCAGCGCGGCCTCACAGGCCCAGTCTGCCTGACACCAAATGATGTCAGAAGACGGGCAGCGCAGACTGCGCATGGCCAAGGTTGAACAAAACAGCACAGGCTACTAGACAGATTCAAACAACGCTAAGGAGGTGGCGCACGGCGCCAAGGGGGTAGGGATGACGGCTGGGAAAGTCCCGTTACGAAGGAAAGTCCCACCTCCGGGACAGTTTTACGGCATCAGGGGACACATTGTATAAGTGTTAAGTTCAGCATGAGCAAGGAGCAAAACTAAAAGAGCTACCTGTACCTTGTGCAGCATTACTGCTGCACAAGGTGGCTCTTTCAGTAACAAACGCTTGAGGGGGGACAGGTTCCCTTAAATTTCAGTTGTTGTGTCAGCGTGGCGGTTGCAGGACACATTGCCGCATACACAGCTGGGATCAGCTGACGTTACTAAAACCCAATAACACTGGGTCATGTGTTTTGACTGTGCAGAGGACTGTGCTCTCGCATCCGATGCAATATGCCAGTGTGACGTCGGCCTTAGGTCATTAGCAGAACAGAGGGAACAGGTAGGGTGATAGACAGACATACATTTTTTAATTTTATAAGATATTACTTTACAATATGTTATTAAAAGTAATTAATATTTGTGGCTTGAGGTGGAATGCTTTTGTGTAACACAGCAAAAAAATATATTGGATAGATCTGAAACTGCATGCAAACAATATTTTCAACTCAATTTTATTTTCCACGCGTATTTTTACTCTTTATAACACTCATTGTGTTGTAAGACACACATAGTGCAGTACCTCATGCCACTGGGCGCATTCAGGATGTATACATCGAGAAGTCAGGAAGAAAATAAGGAGGGAGGAAGCTTGCGCACTACACTGCCAAAACATGAACCAAAAATATCAGTCATGTGACCCTATGGGACATCCTGCACCTGCAAGGGAGATATCAAGACCGTCATATGACATGACGGTCCTGATAAATGTTCCCCCAACAGTGTATTATGAAATGTACGGAGACAAGAGGCTGGCCTACATTACAATTAACAGGAGAAAACTGTGATGAGTTATGAAAAAGGTGGAAAGGGTATGCAAAGATTTTAAAAGAAATAGCAAATCTAGGTTTATACATATTTGTACAACAGTAACAATAAACTTTACCTTGATTTTTTCCAGCACACAGCAGCACTCCCTGCCATTATCGGCCTAACCGACCGCTGCGCTCTGCAAAATGACTTTCGACTAACCTCTGCACTAATCCGTACCTCCCACTCCCGACTCCAAGACTTCTCCCATGCTGCGCCAATCCTCTGGAATGCTCTACCCCAAGATATTAGGACCAGCCACAACTTGCATAGTTTTAAGCGCTCGCTCAAAACAAATTTGTTCAGAGCGGCCTGTCACGTTCCCTAATCAAACTCATTTTATGTTTGTGTGTGTGTGTAGCCCATTCACTATCTCCATCTACCCCCCACCCCCTGAAGATGGCTGGACCATCATTGTAAATAAGCTTCTGTACGTTGTATCTCCCCACCTCATTGTAGATTGTAAGCTCTCACGAGCAGGGTCGTCTTATTGTGCTTTATTACTGTATTGTTAACGTTGTTACCTATGACTGCTGTGTTTGAAACTGTTAAACTGTAAAGCTCTGCGGAATATGTTGGCGCTATATAAATAAAGATTATTATTATTATTATTATTATTGGCAGTGGAAGTTGTTAAAAAAGGGTTTTAATTGCTTGATGGACACCTAATTTTTAACTTGGAGCATGTACATTAGGGTCCTGTTTTGCACATGTACTGAATGGTAGAACACTTGGTCCTTGAGCATAAGATCAAAAAGAAAATCTTTTCTTGCAGCTATGGGGTGACCCTTCGCATTCGTCTATTGGGCTCTAAACACCCCAGTCTGACACTGGGGAGACATGCTGCTACATCATTGGTAGAGAATGGAAAACTCCTTGTATCATTAGGCCGGTTTCACACGTCAGTGGCTCCGGTACGTGTGGTGACAGCTTTCTCACGTACCGGAGACACTGACTCACGTAGACACATTAAAATCAATGTGTCTCTGCACATGTCAGTGTGTTTTCACGGACCGTGTGTCCGTTTGAAAAACACGGAGACATGTCAGTGTTCGTGGGAGCGCACGTATCACACATCATTAAAGTCAATGGGTCCGTGTAAAACACGTACCGCACACGGATGCTGTCCGTATGCCATCTGTGTGTCCCTATGGGAGGTGGAGCCGCATATTCATCACTGTAATGAGCAGCACTATGTGACCGCTCATACAGGACAAGCTGCGGCGCTGAGAGGACGCATCGAGGGAGCTGGGTGAGTATTTTATTTCCAGCGGGCGGGCGCACAGTAGGTGGGAGGGGGTTGGTTACAGGGTACTTTATTTTAACCGGAAAAAAAAAAATAAAAAAACAATGATTTTTCATTCTTTCTCTCCAGCGAACGTTGCTGGAGAGAAGAAATGAATAGCGGCTTCAGCACCCAAAGCAGGGGACAGCGCTTACTGTAGCGCTGTCTCCTGCACGGTTCGTGTGGTACCCAGTTGGCACACGGGCGGCACACGGCTGCCGCACGTGTGCCACACTGATGTGCCACGTGAGCTCACGGACACACGGACACGGATAACTCCGGTACCGATTTTTCCAGTGCCGGAATTATCTGGACGTGTGAGACTGGCCTTAGTGAGATAGAAGTCATGGGACAAGCCAAGTTAGAACAGAAACCAATAGAAGCACTAAACTGTTCTTGAAAAGAAGTAAAATGATTCTGTTTTCATCAGTACTTCAGAGAAGATGCCGATCATCGCAACTGCTTATGAAATAACAGAAAGGTATATAGTGAATTCACTTAGCTTGACTACACAATTTTGGAAAAGTGCTTGAGAAATCATGGATGGAGATATAATGGTACTGCAAAAACACTTGGACAAGTTGAATCAAGGTATATCGTACAGAGAGAAATGATGCTCCGCAGATCTGTGAGATGGCACTGAAGACATGCACTTCCCCTGCAGAATCAGATCGTGTAGGACACTCCCATAGTTCCTGTTTTTGCTGCCCAGAAGGACCACGCCTCGCAGACTGTGGACAGTGGATTAGTGAGACCCCTAGTGGTCATGAATTTGCAACCAGTTCTTGGGTGGATGCAAAGAAAACAATTGTATAAAGTCATTTGAGCATTAGACCCTTTCCTATGACTTTAAGTAAATGTACAGTCACTTGGAATTAGATATATAGTAAATCAGTGGCTCCCACCCAATTTCTTTGGCCATGTGATGTAAATACACAGCATGTCTGAAACTATTTGCTAACAAGGCAGGGGGATAAGAATGTCAGATATTAACCCCTTCGCGACATCCGCTGTACTAGTACTGCGCTGCCGGCACTGCATTTGTGCCAGCCGCAGTACTAGTACGGCGGACCGATCACCGCGGTCTCACGCTGAGCGCCGCGGTGATCGGGTGCGGGTGTCAGCTGTATATGACAGCTGACACCCCGCAGCAATGCCCACGATCGGCGCTATCGCCGATCACGGGCATTTAACCCCTCTGATGCCGCTGTCAATAGTGACAGCGGCATAGAGGGGGATCGCGCAGGGACGGGGGCTCCCTGCGCTCTCCCACCGGAGCAACGCGATGAGATCGCGCTGCTCCGGTGACCTGGAAGGAGTCCCCGGATCCAAGATGGCTGCGGGACTCCTTCCGGGTCATTTACTGACCTGGCTTGCCGGCGCCTGCAAGAGCTGCTGAGAGCAGGCGCCGGCAAGCCTCTGCCCTTGTCTGTGAGATCGGTGATCTGACAGAGTGCTGTGCACACTGTCAGATCACCGATCTGTGATGTCCCCCCCTGGGGCAAAGTAAAAAAGTAAAAAAAAAAAAAAGTCCACATGTGTAAAAAAAAAATTAAAAAAAAAATCCTAAATAAAGAAAAAAAAAAAAAAATATTCCCATAAATACATTTCTTTATCTAAATTAAAAAAAAAATCACATAATAAAAGTACACATATTTAGTATCGCCGCGTCCGTAACGACCCCACCTATAAAACTATATCACTAGTTAACCCCTTCAGTGAACACCGTAAAAAAAAAAAAGGCAAAAAACGCTTTATTCTCATACCGCCAAACAAAAAGTGAAATAACACGCGATCAAAAAGACGGATATAAATAACCATGGTACCGCTGAAAACGTCATCTTGTCTTGCAAAAAAAAAGCCGCCATACAGCATCATCAGCAGAAAAATAAAAAAGTTATAGCTCTCAGAATAAAGCGATGCAAAAACAATTTTTTTTTTATATAAAATAGTTTTTATTGTGTAAAAGCGCCAAAACATAAAAAAATTACATAAATGAGGTATCGCTGTAATCGTACTGACATGAAGAATAAAGCTGCTTTATCAATTTTACCACACGTGGAATGGTATAAACGCCCCCCCTAAAAGAATTTCAGGAATTGCTGGTTTTTGTTCATTCCGCCTCCCAAAAATCGTAATAAAAAGCGATCAAAAAATGTCATGTGCCCGAAAATGGTACCGATAAAAACGTCAACTCGTCCCACAAAAAACAAGACCTCACATGACTCTGTGGACCAAAATATGGAAAAATTATAGCTCTCAAAATATGGTGATGCAAAAATTATTTTTTGCAATAAAAAGCGTCTTTTAGTGTGTGATGGCTGCCAACCATAAAAATCCGCCAAAAAAACGCTATAAAAGTAAATCAAACCCCCCTTCTTCACCCCCTTAGTTAGGGAAAAATAATAAAATTTTAAAAAATGTATGTATTTCCATTTTCCCATTAGGATTAGGGTTAGGGCTAGGGTTAGGGCTAGAGTTAGGGCTAGGGTTAGGGTTGGGGTTAGGGCTAGGGTTAGGGCTGGGGTTAAGGTCAGGGTTAGGGCTAGGGTTAGGGCTGTGGTTAGGGTTTCAGTTATGATTGGGGGTTTCCACTGTTTAGGCACATCAGGGGGCTTTCCATACGCGACATGGTGTCCGATCTCAATTCCAGCGAATTCTGCTTTGAAAAACTAAAACAGTGCTCCTTCCCTTCCGAGTTCTCCTGTGCGCCCAAACAGTGGTCCCCCCGAACATATGGGGTATCAACGTTCTCAGGACAAGTTGGACAACAACTTTTGTGGTCCAATTTCTCCTGATGCCCTTGGGAAAATAAAAACGTGAAAAATCATTTTCGTGAAAAAAAAATATTTTTTATTTTCACGGCTCTGCGTTATAAACTGTAGTAAAACACTTGTTGGTTCAAAGTTCTCACAAAACATCTAGATAAGTTCCTTGGGGGGTCTAGTTTCCAATATGGGGTCACTTGTGGGGGGTTTCTACTGTTTAGGTACATCAGGGACTCTGCAAATGCAACATGACGCCTGCAGACCAATCCATCTAAGTCTACATTTCAAACAGCGCTCCTTCCCTTTCGAGCTCTGCCGTGCGCCCAAACAGTGGTCCCTGTTGTGAATTCCGCTCTTGGGCTCCCTCCGGTGGTTATAAGTAGCATTTTTGTGAGTTCTGCTCTTGGGCTCCCTCCTGTGGTTTTGAGTGGTATGGCTGCTTCTTGGATTTAGCATCAGCAGCTGTTTTCACTGATCGTCTTTCTGGCTCTGCTATATTAGTCTGGCCTTTTCCCTAATTCAATGCCAGTTGTCAATTGTTGAGCTTGGAGTCATGGCTCTCTGAGGATTTCCCTGTCACTCTGACCATTTCAGCAAAGCTAAGTCCTTGCTTGTCTTTTTGCAGTTCACTTGTTGTGGACTTTGTTGTTTTGCACTTTCTATGTTTTGCTCATTTGTCCAGCTTATCAGTATGTATCTAGTCAGCTAAGCTGGAAGCTCTGGGCAGCAGAGTTTGCCCTCCACACCTTTAGTCAGGTGTGGAGATTTTTGCATTTCTCTGCGGTGGACTTTTTCTAGTTTTTATTACTGACCGCACAGTGTTCTGTCCTGTACTAATTCTTTCTAGCTAGTAGTGGCCTCCTTTGCTAAATCTTGTTTCATACTACGTATGTAATTTCCTTCTCCTCTCACAGTCATTATTTGTGGGGGGCTGTCCTATCCTTTGGGGATTTTCTCTGAGGCAAGATAGCTTTCCTGCTTCTACCTTTAGGGGTAGCTAGTTCTCCGGCTGTGACGAGGTGTCCAGGGAGTGACAGGAACATCCCACGGCTACTTCTAGTGTCTGTGTTAAGATCAGGAACTGCGGTCGGTATAGTTACCACCTGCTCAGAGCTAGTCGCATGTCGCTCCTTAATCACCAGACCATAACAGGTCCCCTGTTGTGAATTTGGATTCTGGGCTCCCCCGGTGGCTACTGGTGGAATTGAACTTGTGTCATCATCTTCTCTGTTCACATGTTCCCATCAAGATGTGGGAGTCGCTATATAACCTTGCTTCTCTGTTAGTTGCTTGCCGGTCAACAATGTTATCAGAAGCCTCTCTGTGCTTGTTCCTGCTCCTAGACAACAACTAGATAAGTTGGACTTTTGTCCATGTTTGTTTTTGCATTTTTGTTCCAGTTCACAGCTGTTGTTTCGTTACTGTGTCTGGAAAGCTCTTGTGATCAGGAATTGCCACTCTGGTATTATGAGTTAATGCCAGAGTCTTAAAGTAATTTCTGGATGGTGTTTTGATAGGGTTTTCAGCTGACCATGAAAGTGTCCTTTCTGTCTTCTGCTATCTAGTAAGTGGACCTCAAATTTGCTAAACCTATTTTCATGCTGCGTTTGTTATTTCATCTTAAATCACCGCCAATACATGTGGGGGGCCTCTGTCTCCTTTCGGGGTATTTCTCTAGAGGTGAGCTAGGACTAATATTTCCCTCTGCTAGCATTATTTAGTCCTCCGGCTGGTGCTGGGCATCTAGGGATAAAAAGTAGGAATGCTACCTGGCCACTTCTAGTTGTGCGGTAGGTTTAGTTCATGGTCAGTTCAGTTCCCATCTTCCAAGAGCTTGTTCCTATATATATGCTGATGCTATGTTCTCTTGCCATTGAGAACATGACAGTTTGACCGGCCCACTAAAGGGTTAAAATCCTTGGCTGAGAAAGGAGAGAAAATAAGAAGTCTGCTGAGATTTTTTTTTTTTTTTTTTTCCCTCTAGTTTTGAGTGTGCTCTTAATTGGACCTCTTGCCAGTCTGTCTATGCTGCAGCCTTTTTTTTTTTCTTTCTCTCCTTCTAATCTTTGAATGGCTCTGTGTTCACCTGTTTGTAATGGATCTTCAGAGTGTAACTGCAGGTTTGAATAATCTCGCCACGAAGGTACAAAATTTGCAAGATTTTGTTGTTCATGCACCTGTGTCTGAGCCGAGAATTCCTTTGCCGGAATTTTTCTCGGGGAATAGATCTGGTTTTCAGAATTTTAGAAATAATTGCAAATTATTTTTGTCCCTGAAGTCTCGCTCTGCCGGAGACCCTGCACAGCAGGTCAGGATTGTGATTTCCTTGCTCCGGGGCGACCCTCAAGACTGGGCTTTTTCATTGACACCAGGGGATCCTGCGTTGCTCAATGTGGATGCGTTTTTTCTGGCCTTGGGGTTGCTTTATGAGGAACCTCATTTGGAGCTTCAGGCAGAAAAAACTTTGATGTCCCTATCTCAGGGGCAAGATGAAGCTGAAATTTACTGCCAAAGATTCTGTAAATGGTCTGTGCTTACTCAGTGGAATGAGTGCGCCCTGGCGGCGACTTTCAGAGAGGGTCTCTCTGATGCCATTAAGGATGTTATGGTGGGGTTCCCTGTGCCTGCGGGTCTGAATGAGTCCATGACAATGGCTATTCAGATCGATAGGCGTCTGCGGGAGCGCAAACCAGTGCACCATCTGGCGGTGTCCACTGAGAAGATGCCAGAAAGTATGCAGTGTGATAGAATTCTGTCCAGAAGCGAGCGGCAGAATTTTAGACGGAAAAATGGGTTGTGTTTCTATTGTGGTGATTCTACTCATGTTATATCAGCATGCTCTAAGCGCACTAAAAAGCTTGATAAATCTGTTTCCATTGGCACTTTACAGTCTAAGTTCATTCTATCTGTGACCCTGATTTGCTCTTTGTCATCCATTACCACGGACGCCTATATCGACTCTGGCGCCGCTTTGAGTCTTATGGATTGGTCCTTTGCCAAACGCTGTGGGTATGATTTAGAGCCTTTGGAGACTCCTATTCCTCTGAAGGGGATTGACTCCCGTGTTTCCAGACGGAGACTCCAGTATCTGGTCAAGTGGAAGGGATACGGCCAGGAGGATAATTCTTGGGTGACTGCATCTGATGTTCATGCCTCCGATCTGGTTCGTGCCTTTCATAGGGCCCATCCTGATCGCCCTGGTGGTTCTGGTGAGGGTTCGGTGCCCCCTCCTTGAGGGGGGGGTACTGTTGTGAATTTGGATTCTGGGCTCCCCCGGTGGCTACTGGTGGAATTGAACTTGTGTCATCATCTTCTCTGTTCACATGTTCCCATCAAGATGTGGGAGTCGCTATATAACCTTGCTTCTCTGTTAGTTGCTTGCCGGTCAACAATGTTATCAGAAGCCTCTCTGTGCTTGTTCCTGCTCCTAGACAACAACTAGATAAGTTGGACTTTTGTCCATGTTTGTTTTTGCATTTTTGTTCCAGTTCACAGCTGTTGTTTCGTTACTGTGTCTGGAAAGCTCTTGTGATCAGGAATTGCCACTCTGGTATTATGAGTTAATGCCAGAGTCTTAAAGTAATTTCTGGATGGTGTTTTGATAGGGTTTTCAGCTGACCATGAAAGTGTCCTTTCTGTCTTCTGCTATCTAGTAAGTGGACCTCAAATTTGCTAAACCTATTTTCATGCTGCGTTTGTTATTTCATCTTAAATCACCGCCAATACATGTGGGGGGCCTCTGTCTCCTTTCGGGGTATTTCTCTAGAGGTGAGCTAGGACTAATATTTCCCTCTGCTAGCATTATTTAGTCCTCCGGCTGGCGCTGGGCATCTAGGGATAAAAAGTAGGAATGCTACCTGGCCACTTCTAGTTGTGCGGTAGGTTTAGTTCATGGTCAGTTCAGTTCCCATCTTCCAAGAGCTTGTTCCTATATATATGCTGATGCTATGTTCTCTTGCCATTGAGAACATGACAGTTTGACCGGCCCACTAAAGGGTTAAAATCCTTGGCTGAGAAAGGAGAGAAAATAAGAAGTCTGCTGAGATTTTTTTTTTTTTTTTTTTTCCCTCTAGTTTTGAGTGTGCTCTTAATTGGACCTCTTGCCAGTCTGTCTATGCTGCAGCCTTTTTTTTTTTTCTTTCTCTCCTTCTAATCTTTGAATGGCTCTGTGTTCACCTGTTTGTAATGGATCTTCAGAGTGTAACTGCAGGTTTGAATAATCTCGCCACGAAGGTACAAAATTTGCAAGATTTTGTTGTTCATGCACCTGTGTCTGAGCCGAGAATTCCTTTGCCGGAATTTTTCTCGGGGAATAGATCTGGTTTTCAGAATTTTAGAAATAATTGCAAATTATTTTTGTCCCTGAAGTCTCGCTCTGCCGGAGACCCTGCACAGCAGGTCAGGATTGTGATTTCCTTGCTCCGGGGCGACCCTCAAGACTGGGCTTTTTCATTGACACCAGGGGATCCTGCGTTGCTCAATGTGGATGCGTTTTTTCTGGCCTTGGGGTTGCTTTATGAGGAACCTCATTTGGAGCTTCAGGCAGAAAAAACTTTGATGTCCCTATCTCAGGGGCAAGATGAAGCTGAAATTTACTGCCAAAGATTCTGTAAATGGTCTGTGCTTACTCAGTGGAATGAGTGCGCCCTGGCGGCGACTTTCAGAGAGGGTCTCTCTGATGCCATTAAGGATGTTATGGTGGGGTTCCCTGTGCCTGCGGGTCTGAATGAGTCCATGACAATGGCTATTCAGATCGATAGGCGTCTGCGGGAGCGCAAACCAGTGCACCATCTGGCGGTGTCCACTGAGAAGACGCCAGAAAGTATGCAGTGTGATAGAATTCTGTCCAGAAGCGAGCGGCAGAATTTTAGACGGAAAAATGGGTTGTGTTTCTATTGTGGTGATTCTACTCATGTTATATCAGCATGCTCTAAGCGCACTAAAAAGCTTGATAAATCTGTTTCCATTGGCACTTTACAGTCTAAGTTCATTCTATCTGTGACCCTGATTTGCTCTTTGTCATCCATTACCACGGACGCCTATATCGACTCTGGCGCCGCTTTGAGTCTTATGGATTGGTCCTTTGCCAAACGCTGTGGGTATGATTTAGAGCCTTTGGAGACTCCTATTCCTCTGAAGGGGATTGACTCCCGTGTTTCCAGACGGAGACTCCAGTATCTGGTCAAGTGGAAGGGATACGGCCAGGAGGATAATTCTTGGGTGACTGCATCTGATGTTCATGCCTCCGATCTGGTTCGTGCCTTTCATAGGGCCCATCCTGATCGCCCTGGTGGTTCTGGTGAGGGTTCGGTGCCCCCTCCTTGAGGGGGGGGTACTGTTGTGAATTTGGATTCTGGGCTCCCCCGGTGGCTACTGGTGGAATTGAACTTGTGTCATCATCTTCTCTGTTCACATGTTCCCATCAAGATGTGGGAGTCGCTATATAACCTTGCTTCTCTGTTAGTTGCTTGCCGGTCAACAATGTTATCAGAAGCCTCTCTGTGCTTGTTCCTGCTCCTAGACAACAACTAGATAAGTTGGACTTTTGTCCATGTTTGTTTTTGCATTTTTGTTCCAGTTCACAGCTGTTGTTTCGTTACTGTGTCTGGAAAGCTCTTGTGATCAGGAATTGCCACTCTGGTATTATGAGTTAATGCCAGAGTCTTAAAGTAATTTCTGGATGGTGTTTTGATAGGGTTTTCAGCTGACCATGAAAGTGTCCTTTCTGTCTTCTGCTATCTAGTAAGTGGACCTCAAATTTGCTAAACCTATTTTCATGCTGCGTTTGTTATTTCATCTTAAATCACCGCCAATACATGTGGGGGGCCTCTGTCTCCTTTCGGGGTATTTCTCTAGAGGTGAGCTAGGACTAATATTTCCCTCTGCTAGCATTATTTAGTCCTCCGGCTGGCGCTGGGCATCTAGGGATAAAAAGTAGGAATGCTACCTGGCCACTTCTAGTTGTGCGGTAGGTTTAGTTCATGGTCAGTTCAGTTCCCATCTTCCAAGAGCTTGTTCCTATATATATGCTGATGCTATGTTCTCTTGCCATTGAGAACATGACAGTCCCCCCCCATATATGGGGTATCAGCGTACTCAGCTCAAATTGGACAACAACTTTTGTGGTCCAATTTCTACTGTTTCCCTTGGGAAAAAAAAATGTGGGGGCTAAAATATCATTTTCGTGGAAAAAAAATATTTTTTATTTTCACGGCTCCGCGTTATAAACTGTAGTGAAACACTTGTTGGTTCAAAGTTCTCACAACACATCTAGATAAGTTCCTTGGGGGGTCTAGTTTCCAATATGGGGTCACTTGTGGGGGGTTCTACTGTTTAGGTACATCAGGGACTCTGCAAATGCAACATGATGCCTGCAGACCAATCCATCTAAATCTGCATTTCAAACGGCGCTCCTTATCTTCCGAGCTCTGCCGTGCGCCCAAACAGTGGTTTCCCCCCATGTATGGGGTATCAGCGTACTCAGGACAAATTGCACAATAACTTTTGTGGTCCAATTTCTCCTGTTACCCTTGGGGAAAAAAAATTGCGGGCTAAAACATCATTTTGTGGAAAGAAAAAATGATTTTTTTATTTTCACGGCGCTACATTCTAAACTTTAGTGAAACAATTGGGGGTTAAAAGTGCTCACCACACATCTAGATAAGATCCTTAGGGGGTCTTCTTTCCAAAATGGGGTCACTTGTGGGGGGTTTCTACTGTTTAGGCACGTCAGGGGCTCTCCAAACGCGACATGGGTTCCGATCTCAATTCCAGCCAATTTTGCATTGAAAAGTCAAATGGCGCTCCTTCCCTTCCGAGCTCTGCCATGTGCCCAAACATTGGTTTACCCCAACATGTGGGGTATCGGCGTACTCAGGACAAATTGTACAACGACTTTTGTGGTCCAATTTCTCCTGTTACCCTTGGTAAGATAAAACAAATTGGATCTGAAGTAAAAATTTTGTAAAAAAAAAGTTTAATGTTCAATTTTTTTTAAACATTCCAAAAATTCCTGTGAAGCACCTGAAGGGTTAATAAACTTTTTGAATGTGGTTTTGAGTGCCTTGAGGGGTGCAGTTTTTAGAATGGTGTCACTTTTGGGCATTTTCTGTCATATAGACCCCTCAAAGTCACTTCAAATGTGAGGTGGTCCCTAAAAAAAATGGTTTTGCAAATTTTGTTGCAAAAATGAAAAATCGCTGGTCAACTTTTAACCCTTATAACTCCCTAACAAAAAAAAATTATGTTTCCAAAATTGTGCTGATGTAAAGCAGACATGTGGGAAATGTTGTTTATTAACTACATTATGTGATATTTCTCTCTAATTTGAGGGCAGAAAAATGAAAAATTTGAAAATTGCTAAATTTTCATAATTTTCGACAAATTTCTGTTTTTTTCACAATGAAATGCAAGTCATATCGAAGAAGTTTTACCACTCATAAAATACAATATGTCACGAGAAAACAATGTCAGAATCACCAGGATCCGTTGAAGCGTTTCAGAGTTATGACCTCATAAAGTGACAGTGGTCAGAATTGTAAAAATTGGCTCTGTCACTTAGGTGAAAACAGGCTTCGAGGTGAAGGGGTTAATTTAACCAAAATCAGGGAAAAAAAAAAAATATCAGACTTGATAAAGGCTCACTAGTGACACCTCTAGCACAACATTTTACCATTATGGTCGTCCCGAAACAGGAGGATATAAATTGGTAGTAAAATTCTGATGACAGATTACCTTTAAGAAAACACTTGTCGGTGTTTTGTTTTGGTTTGTTTTTTGGGGGGCGTATTCTGACTCATGGGTATGTAGAACGCAGTGGTGCCTGGATAGACCTATTCTTTTGGGCGCTTCCGTATTGACCTGTACTCACGTTCATACCGATTTATCAGATAGCTTAACTCAGCCACGATCTCATGTAAGAAGACTCCAGGAAAAGAGGATTGCTTTAACCGAAATTCTTGTATTATGATGAAAGTAGCAGGTAAAAAGGAATATTCAACAGAGGACATGTAGAAGATGCATACAGATATGGTGATGATGACAAAATGGAGAATAAGGGCGTGAACAAACATACATCACAGGACTACAGTGAGAGAGTTGGGACAAAATACAGGGAAAAGCAAACTTCTGCCTAGAAAGAAGGATAAAACACAAACAATGCAAACATTGAATGATTTCCCAAGTCGTGGGACATGACACTCCCCGTCTGAAATCCTTGGATTTCACGATGTCCGTAATTCTTCGAAGTCGTTCGAACCTGAAAAAACAAGAGGAAGAAAACGTGCATGCAATAATAAAACATAAAAGATTTTTAAGTCCAACTCATTGTTGTTGACCCGTAGATCACACCGAAAGATAAGTTCAAGTATATAAAACCCATCTTCAGATTGGGGAAGCCGCAAACATGCAAACTCTTCCACCAACCCAGAATCCAATGGGAATGTTAAGGGTTCAATCCAATGGAAAATGTCAACATTCAATAAACTGGGGAATGAGGAGGAACGCTCCCCGCCGTGAACAACGTCCAGGAGCATGTTCAGTTCATGTGGTGTCCTCCTTACGTAGAAGCAGCACGAGTTCAGTGACCGGGCGGAAGAAGGTTCGGGTAGAGCCCCCTTTTGTCACCTTAACTTCTACCTTACGAGTCTTTCCGTCCTCACCGGGTAGGACCTTGGTGATAAGTCCCATTGGCCAGTCATTACGATGAGCCTCTTTGTCCTTTAAGAGAACAAGGTCTCCTTCTTGGAGATTGGGACTGGGCGTCTGCCATTTGTGACGGTTTTGAAGCAAGTGTAAATATTCGGTCTTCCAGCGATGCCAAAACACATTAGCCAGGTGTTGAACTTGTCTCCACTGACGTTTGTAAATGTCCTTGTTATCGAAATTCCCAGGTGGGACTGTAGCGGCTCCAATCTTCTGTGTAAGGAGTGTAGCTGGAGTAAGTATCGTTGGAGCATCGGGGTCGGATGATACTGGAACCAAAGGTCTAGCATTTATTATGGCTGACACTTCTGCGAGGAAGGTGACCAGAACTTCATGAGTAAGGGGAAGTTTATGGTCCAGCAACATGGAGTCAAGGATCCTTCGTGCAACACCAATCATGCGTTCCCAAGATCCACCCATGTGTGAAGAGTGTGGAGGGTTGAATACCCAATTGCATCCATTGTCGGACAAGAAGTTGTTAAACTGCAGTTCCTTGCAGGCTCCTACAAAGTTTGTGCCGCAGTCGGACCGGAGTTGCTTAGCAGGTCCCCGGATGGAAAAGAATCTTCTTAGGGCATTGATGAAGCTGGAGGTATCCATGGATTCAATAACCTCGATGTGAACTGCACGGATACTGAGACAGGTGAATAGGACAGCCCACCGCTTACTGTTCGCGGCTCCTCCACGGGTTTTCCTGGTAACAACCGACCATGGTCCGAAGACATCTACACCAACATATGAGAACGGTTGGTCCATGCTCAGTCGATCTGCTGGGAGGTTCGCCATTTGTTGTTGTTGGTGTTTTCCTCGTAACCTTCGACACTTGACACATCTATGGAGAACTGAGGAAACGCATCTCTTCATTCCCATGATCCACAAGCCAGCAGACCTGATGGCACCTTCAGTAAGATGTCTGCCTTGGTGCTGTACTCGTTCGTGATAGTGCCGAATCAACAGAGTAGTGACGTGATGTCGACCTGGAATGATGATAGGGTTCTGCTCCTTATCGTATAGGTCTGATTTACTTAAACGTCCTCCCACTCTTAGAAACTTGAGATGATCGACTACTGGATTCAAGTCGAGTAGAGTGCTGTTTTTGGACACGCTGACTCCCTTGGTAATACTGCCAATCTCATGTGAATATTCTTCTTGTTGCACACACCTGATGATAACTTGTTCGGCATGGTCTATGTCGTCGGCAGTAAGACGACTCTTACACACGTGCCAACCATGGCACCCTGAGGGCTTGTCCTTTGTAAAACAGCGAGCAATGTGAATGAGACGAGCTACAGTTCGTACAACGGAGGACCAGCTTGAAAAGCGTTCAAAACGATGAGACTTCAAACCTTGCCTAGATGTCATTGAAGTATAGTGAGCAGAGATAGTTTGTCTTATCTCCTTGTCAGATTCTGGTTCCACCAGCTCATAAGCATTTTTGGTGTTGTTCGCACAGAAATCTTCGTACAGGAGACTGGGAGGCGTTAACCACATGTTGTCATCAAGCTTAGAAGCAGCTGCGAGTCTTGTACCTCGGTCGGCTGGGTTTAAATCGGTGGAGATGTGATGCCACTGCTCAGGGGTAGAAAAACTTCTGATGCGCTCTACTCTGTTGCTCACATATGTATAGAACTGCTTTGTTTGGTTGTGAATGTACCCGAGTACCACCCTGCTGTCAGTGTAGAAGGTAAAGGAATCAATTGTAATGTCCATTTCGTCTTGTACAACTTCAGCAATTTCTACTGCCAATACCGCAGCGCAAAGCTCGAGTCTGGGTACAGAGTGTGCAGGCTTTGGAGTTAATTTGGCTTTACCCAGGATGAAACCACAGTGTACCTTGTTAGCTCCTAAGGTCATCAGATAAGCTACTGCGGCTATGGCTTCTGTAGATGCGTCAGAGAAAATATGGACTTCTCTTCTGATTGCAGTCAAAGGTGATCTTGGAGAATAACAACGTGGGACTTGGAGTTGCTCTAAGAACTTCAGAGACTTCTTCCACGCCTCCCACCTTTGCTGTTTCTGAGTTGGGAGCGGGGTGTCCCAATCCGTGTTCTCGGCCGTAAGCTGTCTTAACAGTATCTTGCCTTGAATAGTGATAGGTGCTACAAACCCGAGAGGATCATAGATGCTATTTATGACAGATAGGACTCCTCGTTTGGTAAAGGGTTTGTCATAGGGTGACACTTGGAAAGTGAAGGTGTCCCGTTTGATATCCCACAGTAGACCAAGGCTGCGCTGTGTTGGAGGAACATCGGAACCCAAGTTGAGGTCCTTTAGGTTTGAGGCATGGTCCTCAGATGGAAACGCGTTCATTACCTCTTGACTGTTAGAGATAATCTTGTGGAGTCTGAGGTTTGATGTGGATAGCATTTCCTGTGTTCTGGAGAGTAGGTCAATTGCATCTTCGCTTGTGGGCAAGGACTTGAGCCCATCGTCCACGTAGAAGTTCTTCTCTACAAATTGCCGAGCATCGGAACCGTACTCTCTCTCACCTTCCTGGGCTGTCCGTCTCAGTCCATAGATAGCCACAGCAGGTGAGGGACTGTTGCCGAAGACATGGACCTTCATCCGGTAGTCTATGACCTGATTGTTGACGTTGTTGTCCTTGTGCCATAGGAACCTAAGATAGTTTCTGTTGTCTTCTTTCACAATGAAGCAATGAAACATCTGCTGAATGTCGGCCATTATGGCAACAGGTTCTTGTCTGAAGCGGATCAATACTCCAAGGAGGCTGTTGTTCAGGTTGGGCCCAGTTAGGAGCAAGTTATTGAGAGAGAGGCCTTCAAACTGAGCACTGGAGTCAAACACCACTCTGATCTGATTAGGCTTGCGAGGGTGATAGACACCAAAGGATGGAAGATACCAACATTCTTCTCCCTCCCTCAGTGGTGGCGCAGGTTCAGCATGATTTCTGTCAAAGATGTTCTGCATAAAGTCAATGAAATGCTTCTCCATCTCTGGTTTCCTCTTTAGGGTACGCTTTAAGGATGAGAACCTTGCAGTTGCTTGCTGCAGGTTGTTCGGCAACCTCACTCTTGGGAAACGAAAGGGTAAAGGAGCTACCCAACTGTTGGAGTCGTCTTGAACAAATTCTTTATCCATAACCTTTATAAATTCTTTATCTTCCCTTGTGGGTGCCAACTTGTTGTCATTACTTGTGGAATCGAACACTGATGACCCGAGGTTTTCTTCCCAGGACTGGAGTGTGTTCATGTTGTTGAAGGATTCCTGTTGCCACTTGGTGTTGCTCACTTTCTCTTTCACCCAGTAGTGATGTGGGCATGGTTGGAAATGGGTGCTGCGACCATTTGACAAGATGTGTGATTTGTAAGAGGAGATGTTGTTAGGTCTCTTCATCTTGTGTATGCAAACATTGCCTATGATTACCCAGCCTAGATCTAAGCGTTGGGCAAATGGTGCATCGTGTGGTCCATTAATTTGCTGACGCACCTTGTGCAGCCGGAGAATGTCTCTGCCAAGCAGAATCAGGATATCTGCACTGTTGTTGAGGGCTGGTATCTTGTTTGCTATCCCCTTGAGATGTTGGTGATGAAGAGCAGCCTCTGGCGTTGGGATCTCTTCTCGATTGGATGGAATCTGGTTGCACTCGACCAGTGTAGGTAACGGTATCTCGACGGTGTTCTCGAGAGATGTCGCTGTAAGACCACTGGCCCTTCTCCCATAAACCTCTGTAACACCACTGCAGGTACCTAAGGTGTAAGGGTAGGCATTTCCCTTTAAGTTAAACATATCAAAGAGTTCTGACCTTGCAAGTGATCGGTTGCTCTGATCATCCAGAAGGACGTACACCTTCACGGCTTTCTCTGGGTGACCGTTGGGATATACGTTCACCAGGCAAATCTTCGCACAGGACTTGTCCCAGAGGTCTTCTCCCCAGACTTCTGTGCATGAAGAAGATATTGTGGTATGGCTTGCAGTTTGAGCTGCGTCCTCCCCGCCATGGCTCGTGGTGGGGGAAGGAGTAAGTGTAGAGTCAGGACGGAATGGGTGGAGTGCTTGTACGTGGTCCTCACTGTCACACTCCATGCACTTAATTGTAGTTTTACAGTCTTTAGCAAGGTGTTCAGTAGAAGCACAACATCTGTAGCATACCCCGAACTTCTTTAGAAGCTCCTTGCGTTCTAGGAGCGGTTTCTTCCTGAAGCCGATGCACTTTTTTAAGGGATGTGGCTTCTTGTGGATGGGACATTCACGATTTGGGTTCTCTATCTTTTCACCTTTGTTACTCTTGTCTGGGGCTGGTGTTGGTAAGGGAAGAATATCCGTCTTCTTCACTGACACTGGACCCCTGCGGTTTCTGTCGTTCGAGCGTGCGCTGACGTATTTAGAAGGAGGTGAAGCTGGGCCACTGGATTCTTGGTAAGAAAAGCTTGGGTCGTTCTTGCGCTCTGCCACATCTTTTATAAACTCACAGAAGTAGGAGAATGGAGGAAATGACACTTGATGGTCTTTCTTGTATTTTGACCCTAGTGTAGTCCACTTTTCTTGCACGTTGTACGGTAGCTTGGAGATAATGGGATTTACTCCACGAGCAGTGTCCAGATAGCTGAGGCCAGGTAGGTGGGTGTCTGCCTTGGCCAGATGGAGCTCTAACAGCAAGTCACTGAGCTCCAGGAACTTTGAACTGTCTTTGCTTGATATCTTTGGAAAACTCTGTAGTCGCTTGAACAGTGCGTCCTCTATGGCTTCTGGACTGCCAAAGTTTTTCTCTAGTCTTTCCCACGCAGCCATGAGACCAGCCGTTGGATTACTGATATGTACAGACCTGAGTCTCTTGACACGCTCGGTGGATTGTGGTCCTAGCCATCTGATTAGCAGGTCCAGCTCTTCGGCAGCAGTGATGCCGAGGTCACTAGTTACGGTTCTAAAGGCATTTTTCCAACCTCTGTAATTTTCAGGTTGGTCGTCAAACCTTGTGAGACCGGTTTTAGTAAGTTCGCGGCGAATCATGTACCTTGCGAAGTCGGACATGTCTGTTCTTTCTGACTTAGGATGCACGAATGTAGGTTGAGCGGTGCTGTACATAGGGGTGGAGATGTCTTGGCCTTGAAACGTGGGTAAGTATGGAGTGGCATATGCATTTAGTCCAGCAACCGGTTTGGTGGGTATAGTCTCTGCTACATGCGGAGCTGGCACTATGCGGTTGTTGAAAGTATAATGACCTGCCGCCACCACCTCTGGCCTATTACTAGAACCAATGACTTTATCCTCTGAATTGCAGCATTAAATCTGCAGGTTAGGACTAGTAATGGGCACCAGGGCGTGATCACAGCAGGCCGGGTCACGTATCCGCAGACTGACAGTGGACACCCGGCGATACATCTGCCCCGTGTAATGGGCACACCACCATTGTGGGATTACTAGGATGCCGTTATTTCTCGGTGTGCTGCACACTGAACGCCACGGAAAAAAGCCAATTATTATAGGGGCCAGAAGAAGCCATAGAAGAGTTGTAAGGGTGAAGTTAAAGGGGTTGTCTCCACGTGATGGCAAAAAACAACTTTACAATGGACTTGTCAGCCTGCGCTGCTCTGATGCTGCACAGGCCGTGCGGCCGGCTCCGGGGACCACCTCTGGGGACCACCTCTGGGGACCACCTCCGGGGACCACCTCTGGGGACCACCTCCACACAGCCACCACTTGGCATTAATACCTGAAGGGTTAATAAACTCAAAGCACTTTTCAATACGTAAAGGGGCGCTGTTTTTAAAATGCTATCACTTTTGTGGGTTTCCAATGTATAGGACCCCCAAAGTCACTTCAAAACTTAATAGGTCCCTAAAAAATACATTTTGTAAATTTCTTTAAAACTGTAACATTAATGTTTCCCTTTTTCAGACCTTCCAAGGCCATGTGCACACGCTGCGGATTCCATTGCGGAATTTTCCGCAGCGGTTTTGATAAATCCGCAGTGCAAAACTGCTGCGGTTTTTACTGCGGATTTATCGCGGTTTTTATTGCGGTTTCCGCTGCGGGTTTTCACCTGCAGTTTTCTATTGGAGCAGGTGAAAAACCGCTGCGGATTCCGCACAAAGAATTGACATGCTGCGGAATATAAACCGCTGCGTTTCCGCACGTTTTTTTCCGCAGCATGTGCACTGCAAATTTCATTTCCCATAGCTTTACATGGTACTGTAAATGCGTGGGAAACCGCTGCAGATCCGCAGCAAAATCCGCAACGTGTGCACATACCCTCAAAGGCAAACAAAACAACATTTCACAAATGTGCTGATGTAAAACCGACATGAGGGAAATTTCATTTATTCATGATTTTGTGCGATATGACTCATTAAAAGGAACAATCATTCAAAGTTCGAAAATTGCCAATTTTTTGAAATTTTTGTAAAATTTCTGATATTTTTATAAATATCAACATAAATTTACCATTTTCATAAAAGTACAATGTGTCATAAAAAAAAAATCTCAAAATCAATGGGATATGTTTAAGCCCCCCAGAGTGATTACCACATAAATGGGCACATTGGGCCGGTCACTCAGGGGTTAAGGCCGAGTCCAGCGTTCCTGTGTATGGGGAGGCCGGGACAGATGGCATCTCATGTGTATGGCCAGCGCTAGGCTTGGGCACCCAAACATCTGTCTGACCTGATGTCTCGCGACCATGTTAGAGCTGCAGCTAAAAAGTGAAATAGCAGAGCGGCCCGTGCAAATTATTCCTGTGTGTGAACTGCGGCCACAAATTCCACAGTCCTGGATTCTATACAATTGTCGGTCGCTGTCCTGTGTGTAGTGATTACATGCGACTAGGCAACGCAAAATCCTGATCTTCACATCAGCGACCCAGGTCACCGTGTAGTCCCGTCCCGTGTATTCCCATGTCTGTGGCCCAGGTCACCTTGTAGTCCCGTCCCGTGTATTTCCGTGTCTGTGAGTCACTCGAAGCGGCGCTCGAAGTCCCCCAGGCAGCGCGCGCGCGAAAAGGAGGAGGAGGAGCCGAAGAACGTGACGCCGCACGGCCTGCCCCCACAGTGACCGGCCGCTCAGCCTGCAATTCATCCTGGCGGCGGCCCGGTAAGCTGCGCCCACGGCGGACTACCGAGGTCGCAGAGGTCGCGGCGGCACCGGGCCCTCTTTTCGGCCCGGGCCCTGGTGCAGCCGCGACCTCTGCGACCCCGGTAGTTCCGCCCCTGCCTGCCGGTATATTAGATTGCGTGTAGATAATAGCCTGTGGAGTTTGATGAGATGCAGGGTCTTGGCACATACCGGAATACGAAGGAAGTTCAAGTTTGGGAGCATTGTACTGACCTTGAGTGTAGGGTTCTGTAAGTGGATCGGCATCCTGGTGTCCTGGAGAAGCATGAACGCCACCAGAAGTGTTAGTGATGATCTGCGGTTCGCCATTTTGGCTTAGCACGTAGTCTCTTGTGCGTTCAATAGGGTCCTCCGCCTCCACTTCACACAAACTGATGCTGTCTCTTTGACTCCCACTGATAGCTCGCTCCAGGATCCTTAACTCCGCCATGGCTGTTGCGTGCTCACATTCCTTCTCAAGAGCTTCCTTGCGTGCTGCATCCGCATCCATTTCTGCTCTCTTTTGTGCTGTGGCTGCATCCATTTCTGCTCTCTTTTGTGCTGTGGCTGCTTCTATTTCTGCTCTCTTTTGTGCTGTGGCTGCATCCATTTCTGCTCTCTTTTGTGCTGTGGCTGCATCCATTTCTGCTCTCCTTTGCGCAAAGGCTGCTTGTATCTTAGACGTTTCTGCCTTAGCACGTGCCCTTATAAGCTGCTGGCTGAGAGTGGAATATTTTCATGAACTTGACCTAGATGAGCGTTTTGAGTGCTTAGACGATTTGGATGAGCGAGATGATGCATCTGGTGTCCGTGCAATTTTAGCCTCTATCTTGGTTTTAATGTCACGTACGGTGCAGTCCCTTTCAGAATTAAGCTGCTGGAAACTTTGCAATTCTTTTAAAGTCTCTGGCAGATTCAGTTTCTTCAGGAGAATAATGTATTGGTCAGTCTTCTCCATATACCTTTGGTATGCTGTGCATAATTGTTCTAGGACTCCCTCTAGTGGTAACTCATGAGAAGCAGGCCTTGATACAGTGTCTATGTGACTCAGCACTTTCTCCCATAGTGAAGACACATCACTATATACAACACATTTTTCAGTCTCTAAATTCTCCATGACTTTCCATGTAGGTTTAACTGTACGTTTTCCTCTTTCACTAGCTGGTGGATGGGGATCTAGGTCTCTTTCCTGTGTTTGTAAGTCTGGTAGGGACATTGTATACCTCGTTTCAGACATGATTTGCTTGCAGGCAGGAAGAGTGGATGATGAGGGTTATACTTCTCACTGTTTATCTGCAGTGTGTGCTTCTATGCACGCTGGGGTCTGGCTGGGAACTGGGTTACTGTGTATCTGGGAAATGTCCTTTTCCACTGAGGTTCAGCACAGACCTTGAGTTACTGTCTCTGAAGGCAGGATATTCCTTTTTACTATTCTGACTCATGGGTATGTAGAACGCAGTGGTGCCTGGATAGACCTATTCTTTTGGGCGCTTCCGTATTGACCTGTACTCACGTTCATACCGATTTATCAGATAGCTTAACTCAGCCACGATCTCATGTAAGAAGACTCCAGGAAAAGAGGATTGCTTTAACCGAAATTCTTGTATTATGATGAAAGTAGCAGGTAAAAAGGAATATTCAACAGAGGACATGTAGAAGATGCATACAGATATGGTGATGATGACAAAATGGAGAATAAGGGCGTGAACAAACATACATCACAGGACTACAGTGAGAGAGTTGGGACAAAATACAGGGAAAAGCAAACTTCTGCCTAGAAAGAAGGATAAAACACAAACAATGCAAACATTGAATGATTTCCCAAGTCGTGGGACATGACAGGGCGTGGGGTATGGTTGTGCACAAGAAGATCAAAAATGATAAAATTGCTAAAAAAAAGTAAATTCCGGCTGTGATTAAGTCAGCACAGCTGTATGTATGGGGCTACAGACAGGTCATGGTGCCCGAGCTCACCCGTCCTTTGCTGCAAGCATCAGTACTGGGCATGTTATGTCAGCATCAGACCCATACAATGAGGCAATGGAAGAAGGGGCCCTGGTTTGAGGGTTCATGTTTTCTTATATCTTATGTGGACTGCCGGGCTCAAGCGTCACTTACTAGGGATGGTGCAGGATGCACTATGGTAAGAAGACAGGCCGGCAGAGTGATGTGCAACATTCAGCTGGGAAACCTCAGATCCCAGCAATGATATGATGTGGATGTGACAGGTACCATCAAACTAAACATTATACAGCAAAAGTAAGTAGCCCCCTTTGCAGTGATGGAATTTCCTAATAGTAGTGGCCTCTTTCAGCAGGATAATGCCCGTACCACGCTGCAAAAACTTCATGTCACGTTGTGACGTCTACAGTAAGGAAGGGGGGGCCTAAAACTGTCCCTGTAACTGGGACCCTAACTTTCCCTGTCCCGGAGGTACTCTTGAAGGTAGAAGTCTCCAACCTTACTATGCTCCTGTTAAACTCTGTTCTGTCTCCTCCTCCACTCTGGGACAGAAATGTAAGGTAAACAGGACACAAAGACCAAACAGGGATAACAGTTAGGCTAGGTTCAGATTGCGTTAGTGCAATCCGTTTAGCGCTAGCGGATTGCGCTAACGCAATGTCTTTTTCGGGGCCGCGTTTAGGGGTCGCGTTAACGTCCCCGCTCTCGCAGATCCCCGATCTGCGAGAGCGGGGAACGGACCTCTGGCGCGCCGCGAACGCTGCAAGCAGCGTCCGAGGCGCGCTACAAAAGACCGGCACATCGCTAGCGCGTGCCGAAAATGACACGCGCTAGCAATGCGCTTTAACATTGCCGGCAATGGGAGCGCTAACGGACGCGGTGCACGGCGTTAATTTCGCCGTGCAACGCTGTCCGTTCGCGCTCTCCCATTAACGCAATGGGAACCTAGCCTAAGCAACAGAAATACAAACACTCACCAAAGGTAAAGAGGCATATAGGGAAGAATAGGAATGTACCAACCAAATGGGAATAGGACAATGAGGAAAGCATACACCCAAAAACAGCATGCAACAATCTCCAGCAGCAACAACGATCTACAACTCAGCACAGAGTCTCCAAGGAGCTAGGAAGGAAAGATTTCACTGGCAATGCAGAGAAGGTCTGGCCAGGTTTAACAGGGAGAGGCAATGACCAGATCAGAAGCAGCTGAAAATGGAGCTTGCAAGTTTCTGACCAACATAGAAAAAGTTGTTAACCTCTTCAGCACCAAATTAATTTAACATGGGACACAAATACACAGGCTAAATGGAAGATCTGCGATTCACAATACGTAGTGATCTTCTAACCCTAAATCTCCCAGGAGGACTTGACAGGTACATGACAAAAGTTCAAAGTGATGACTTGGGCTCCCAACTTCCCGGATGTCAATCAGATTGGGTGTTTGGGACGTGCAGGAAAAAACGAGTCTGATCCATGGAGCCCGAACCTCACAACTTTAAGGGTAGGGGTAGTTGACATCAGATTAGCCACCTGCTGGAACACGTGCCCCGATCTCCAGATGTGACGTCACCTGCTCCGCTTGCTTCTCAATTCGACAGTGAACGGAGCAGAACGAACCCAATCTGCTGATAATATCTTGGTGCCAGATGCCAGCCATGTTTTTCTTACGTTATACAGCTATATATCACAGGAAGGTTTGATCAAAAAATGCACTGATCTCAACCATGGTACCGTAATAAACACTTTTTATTGAAAAAATAATTATAATTGAAACAACATTAAGATATAACTGCAAGAAAGGGTATATACAGCTATGTTTATTGACCTTTCGCCAAAAATCATGTTGTGCAAGTACTGCTCCTTTGTAAGAGAACACACATATATGAATGAATAAAAAATATACTTTATTTACAGGGTGGCACAAAACATTTCACAGTTCACTAGCAAAAATCTTCTTCCGGAGGTAGTTAATCCACGTTTCCTTTGTTCCAAGGTCCATTGAATTCCATTCAAAACTAGGGATCTGTAATAGAGAACTAACATGTAACTGCGGGAAGTCATCTATGGAAATTGTCTCAGAGAAAATTATATATATATATATATATATATATATATATATATATATATATATATATATATATATATATATAGTGCCTTGCTAAAGTATTCGGCCCCCTGGAACTTTTCAACCTTTTCCCACATATCATGCTTCAAACATGATTTGAAGCATATGTGGGAAAAGGTTGAAAAGGGGCCTGAATACTTTCGCAAGGCACTATATATATATATATATATATATATATATATATATATATATATATATATATATATATATATAAAAAACACACAGACTGACATAGGAGAAGATACTATTATACAGACATGAGGAACCCATCATGATATAATATCCTAAAACACAACTCGAATTGTAACCAACCTGAACTACATAGTACCCCAGGATCTCCAAATGTCTCTTCTTCATGGCATTTAAGCCTTTAATCTTGGAAGAGTTTCTGCAAAATGCCACTGGATTAAGAAAGTCAATGGCAACTCTATAAAGATGAAAGAAATAATATGTTAGAGTCCAACAAACAAAATCAAGAGGAATTGAATTCTACTCAAATTTTTCCAAAAAAACATCCATTTGCCCAAACCGCTATTTTTCTGAACCGGAAAAAGCCATTCATTTGTAAAAAAAAAAAAATTATACTGATTTTACTGCTCATCTCTCTAGCTCCTCTGTTCCTCAATGGAGAAACCGCCCTTTTCTCCTCCTCGATTAAGATAGGAGATGACAGTTGGTGCTTTTAAAATTCTATGGATGGGGGGAGAGGAGCTAGCGGAACACAGACATTCTGCTATATCAGTCTCCATAGAACTTTGTGAGCACTAACTGTCATCTCCTATCTCAGTAACGGGAAAATCTGTATTCACGGAAAACAGATTTTACTTGGAAGTTGAGAATTTTGAGAATGAACGATCAGTTCAGGAGGAGAAAGAAGCAGATGTCTATGATGAGACATATTACAAAGTTTCTTATTTGCATGTCTTCTATGGATTTATGTAAGAAAACTTAAAATGAAGGCTATTTTTTAAGAGAATGAGGCTGCGTCGTGATCTAGCACCACATGTCTACACACAGAATCACCGACCTCTGGGCTCCTTGAGGTAGAGACTTGTTATCACACATCTGACTGTCCTGGCCCCACTGGACTTCGGCCACATTGGCGGACAGCTTGTTCTCCTCTATGTAGGCAATAGGCTTTTTATTTTTGCTCAGGATGCACTCGAAGTCTATAGAAAGCAAGCATCAAATGTTAGGAGAATCACAGTCCAACACCTTCCAAAAACCCTCCCTGGGTCCACTCAGCGAGCTCCTGGTGTGTGCAGTGCTCAGGTCACATCAACAGCCAATTAGTGTCATCAACTTGACCAGAGCCGCTGAGCTCACTTATGGTCAACATAATGGCAACAGCGGCAGAGGCTCAATGCTGGACCTGGGGAGGGTGAGCCAGGCGCACTTTGTTTGTTTTTAAAACAAACTACAATCAATTGGACACTTGTTTTCAAAAGCCGGAAAAACACTTTAAGGGTATGTGCACACATCCGGAAAGTATGCAGAAATTTCCTGAGAAAATCCTGAGGTTTTCCGCAGGAATTCTGCACGCGTTTTTATTGCGTATTTTGCGCGGATTTTTCGCTTTTTTTCCGGAGGTTCCCAATGTAATAATATAGTGGGAAATCCGCTTAAAATCCGCAAAATTAATGAACATGCTGCGTATTTTTCCGCATGCGTTTTTCGCGGAAAAATACGCAACATGTGCACAAAAATTGTGGAAACCATTATAAATGATGGAATGCATATGTATGCGTTTTTTAAGCGTTTTGGTTGCGAAAAAACGTGCAAAAAATCTGCGAATAATCTGGAACGTGTGCACACAGCTTAAAAGGGTTTTTAAAAGTTATCCCCTTTCTATAAAACAGGAGGCAAGTTACTGATCTCTTGGGGGTGTCTGACCGCACTCAGCCATTTCAAGCAGTCCGGTAAAGAATAAAAGGAGTGGGCGACCCCTGCTCAATTACGATTCTGTGCAGAATATTGATTGACTGTATAGACTTTTGTTTTAATTTTTTTTATGGCAACAACCGTATGAAGAACTAAACAAATAAAGGAACTGCGGGCTTTTAGACAACGATCACCAGTGGGTCCTCCGCTAAGAAACGTGATATAATATGAAGTAGATGTGTGTGGAAGTCATCCTGTGATATCATATACTAAAATGCAACTCAAACTGTCCCCACCCTGAATTACATCCCCCCAGGATCTCCCATTGCCTCATATGTCAGTGTTTTGCTTGTGGCTGTGTTGCTTTTATTTGCACAAAAGTTATTAAACAGTCACAATATTTGATGAATTTTGACATATCTTTAAATTATAACATTTCTTTCCAGAGCAGAGCGGCGTTTGTGATTTCTTAGTGCAGCAAAATATATATTTTTTTACATTTCACAATCTTACCTACTGTGTAATAATATGGAGTAGTCACAAACATCTTGGCATAATTAACTCCCCCAAAGAGATCTCCGAGAAATAAGTGGATTTGATGGTATATGGATCTCTTACTGTTACCTTCTGAGCAAAAAAAGAAAACAAACAAAAAACAACTTTTTAATATTCTAAGGATTATTCCTTATTGCATATCCATAAATCGCACAATATACTTTTGCAGTGGAGAATATTAAAGGGATTGTTCACTTTCAGAAAAGTGGACCCCAAACACTCTAAAATAACAAACAGAGCAGGTACATGTCCTCCCCGGTTTCAGTGCCGGTTCCCTCTCGCTGCTCCGGTCTCAGTTTGGGCTGCAGAGATGACGTTATGTCCGACAGCCCAAATCACCGCTGTAGTCAATCACTAAGGCTGGTTTCACACTTGCGTTTTGATCTGCAGCGTTTTAAAAAAAAACGCGTGTGGTGAAAAAACGCATGTAAACACGGCAAAACACCACGTTTTTTAGACGCATGCGTTTTTGCATGCAGAAAAAAAAACGTGGTGTTTTGCGGCATTTACATGCGTTTTTTCCTGCGTTTGCGTTTTTTAAACGCAGGCTGAGAAGTGTGTGACAGCTGCCAATCATCAAAATCAAATAGAAAACCCACTAAAAACAGAAATAGCTAGGGTTAGGGTTAGGATCCCTAGTAACCCTAGGGATCCTAACCCTAACCCTAGGGATCCTAACCCTAGGGTTAGGATCCCTAGGGTTACTAACCTAAGGGTTAGGATCCCTAGTAACCCTAGGGTTAGGGTTTTCTTGTTTTTTCTTGTGTTTAGGGTTAGGGTTTTCTTGTTTTTTCTTGTGTTTTTCTATAAAAACGCATGCGTTTTTAACGCAAGCAAACGCATGTGCTTAAAAACGCATGCGTAGACAGCAATGCATTTTTTTGCCGCGAATAAACGCATGCGTTTTTTGCGGGAAAAAAACGCAGCTAGAAATTACTGCAGGTTGCATTTCTGCAAATGAACGCATGCGTCAAAAAACGCATGCGTTGCCGAAAACGCGTCAAAACGCACGCTAAAAAACGCATGCATTTTTTTAATGTTAAGTACAGAAAAAAAAACTCATGCGTTTTTTAGCGCTAAAACGCTGCAGATCAAAACGCAAGTGTGAAACCAGCCTAAGCTCAACGAGGTAGGCGGCAGAGCCTCTGTGCTCAGTGATTGGCTGCAGTGGTGCTGAGCACTGTCAACGCAACATCACTGTTAAAACACTGAGACCAGAGCCTCAGCTGGGAGCCGGCACTGGAATTTGAGCGCTGATTTTTTTTTTTTTATCATGTGTCACTCAATTTTTTTTTTTTTTTCTTAAGCATACAAAAACAAACTAACAACTAAATGAATAAAACGAGCCCCGCACCTCTATGCTTCATCTGTCGACAGTATTCTTCATGAAACCATGGGGCTTGGTATTCCGGGCACTCGAGACAAACCGCCCGATTTAATTGCATCAGGCGCATTCGTATCTTGGCACTTTTGTCAGGCAGAAAAGCTAAAAAATAATATAATTAGTGAAGAAAGAGAAAATCTACAACACACAGAAATCAAAAGCGTTCCCAACATGTGATACTGAGCCTGCGCCGTACATAGCGGGTGCCAGCGGCGTTACACAGCCAGCACCCGCCTGTAACACTATGACTGGCGCTAGCCTCGATTGCCCACTGTACCCCACCCCCCAAGAGACCATGGGGTGGCCATGGGTTATTAGTGCAGTGGGGGTCTATTAAAGGCTATTATTGTCATCAGATTAGTACTCCTGTAAAGTTTTAGGCATCATAGGAGACTGAGATTTTTACTTTGTACTACTATCCAGTTTCAAAATACAAAAAAATCCCAAAATAAAAATTACATTACATTTTATTTATATATATATATATATATATATATATATATATATATATATATATATATATTTTTTTTTTTTTTTTTCTTACATATGTGAACCCTTCTATATAAAAGGTTTTAAGTACCCCAAAATGGTGACAATCTTGTTTGACCTCCCAGAACCATGTATGACCTTGTCAACTGATCGTGCATCTTTATTTCAATGGAGTAAAGGATCAGGTTGGTTGATATCAAAGATCCTCATTTCCCAAACATTTGATAAAAAAAACAAGGCCTAATACATTGGTTCCAATAATGGAACAATGGGAAAAACAAAACAAAAAACTTCCAGATCTCAGAAAAAGTCACAAACTTAAAAATGTTCATGCACAAAAAGTTCTGATTTTCTTGTTGCCACTGAAATATAAAGAACCTAACCCCCACCATTGGTGAAAAAAAAGAAAAAGGAACTAAAACAAACAAGACAACTATAAACGTTCCGACTTGAAGAGTCACACTGCTGGGTTATTGTTTAAAAAAAACCAAACAACAACAATGGCAGAATTGCGTCTTTTTTTCACCATTTCACTGCTCTTGGAATTTTGTGTGTGCATTATACGGTTAACTGAATTCATTACAATTTGTCTTGTGCAAAAATAACAAATTAATATTGAAAATTTAAAGTAGAATGATAAAAAAAATAACAGAAAATAAATAATAATTAAAAACAAAACAAAAAAAATTGCCCAGTTGTGTAAGGGTTAAATAAAAGCTTTATTAAATTTTATAGGGTATTAGGCTTTTTGTGCCGGGTCTCGCACCAGGATGGGTAATGCAGGTAAAGCTGCAAAGAAATATTCGATTTATATTAGCCGACCCTGATGACAGATGTTGGGGAAATGAGGATGGGGCATATTTGCAAAGTGATCCCTTAGGGTATGTCTCCACGGTCCGTCTGGGGGCCGGTATCGGCGCAGCGGCGAAGCCGCTCGGCGATAAGCCCCGCCCCCTTTCTGGGACGCGATGGTGCCGGATGTGTACAGTACACATCCGGGATCATCGCACCCCTCGCCATAGCGCCCTGTGATATACCTTGCGGGGACGCAGCGTCCCCGCAAGGTGTACGGACATGCTGCGTTCTGAAAAGACGCGCAGCATGTCCGGAGTCGCAGGGCCTCCGCGTGCGGGTTTCCACGCATAGTGGAGACGGGATTTCCTAAAATCCCCTCTACTATGCTGGAACATCTGGACGCTGCTTGTTTGACGCTGCAGCGTCAAACAAGCAGCGTTTACTGACCGTGGAAACACAGCCTAACCCCATTAAAATAAAGATGCACGCTCAGAAGACACGAGCATACATGGTGCTGGGAGATCAGAGAAGACAAAGCCTCCCATATGTACGGCCAGCCTAAGTCCTAGGGGCAACATGAGCAATATAGAACCTAAATGGATAAAGGTGGAGCATTCGCTCACATGACACTTACTGTCCAGTTCGGAATCCAGTTTAGTTAGGAAACGAATATTGAAAATGGCTTTAATCAGATCTTCTGGGAAATACTGTGCAACAGCAAGAGTGAAGCCCACCAGAACCAAGAGATGAGGAGGGAAGGAGTCTGGAAGGTAAAATAACACAACCACTATCTTATACATTTTTTTTTTCATTCCTGATCTGATATTAGACAAAGCTGAAGTATTAAAGAGTTTTCATTTTTATTTCATAAATCAATAGCACTCATAAAAATAAGTCTTATCAGACAAATCGGCTTTTTTTTCCCTCTCCTCCTGGACTGATCTTTCACGCTCAGTTCATGAGTAAAATCTTCCATTACTGAGATAGGAGACAGCTGGTGCTCATAAAGTTCCATGGAGAAGTGTAACTGACGATTCAGAAGAACTTACAGCGGAAAGTCTGTGTCCGTCTCCACCTCCTCTCCATAGAATTTTATAAGCACCAACCTATCTCACAGTAATGGGAAAATCTGTCTATATAGAGAATGGAGATTGAAAGGAGGGGAAGTAGCACATTTCTCTCATAGAATATATTACAAAATCGCCAGTCACTCTTTAAGAATAAGGTATGTTAGCAGGAGGAGGAATCAGCCCGACCCCTCTGGGCAAATTCCATTCATTTTTACGGATCTGTTCACATCTGCACCGGCGGCTCGGCTACTGGTTACGGAGTCTTTAATGGAAAAGATACTGCTGTCAGAAACCAATGGGAAATGACAGCCGCCGCTGGGATCAGATGACACAGAGGTGAACGGAGCCTTATGGAATGTGTCTGTTTCCTAGGGCTTAAAATGCGTAAATGCGGCGATGTCACTCAGCTACAATACCTTCATTTTCTTTGTGAAAAAGGAAGAAATAGATTAGAAAATGGTAGAATTCTTGTGCAGAACATGTTTTTTTTTGTTTGTTTTTTTTAAGGGGAAGCGGTGTAGAGCAATGACTGCTGTACGTGGCGGCCTGTATTCTGATGATAGTTTGGACAGCGGCAGGGAAAAGAAATAATCTGCAGCTCAGGATCATAATATGGGATGACGTAGCAACTTTATTAAAATTATTTTAGACAAGGTCCCAATCCATAAAGATAAGGAAATTATAACATTAGGGCTACATTTTTTAGATGAAAACGGGACAATTCTTTTTTTTTTCTCTTTTCTTCACTTGCCCGTGTGACCACAGTCTTTAATATGGGAAATTCATCACTGAAATTCTGATGTGATTATCTGCACAATAACCACAATGTACTAAAAATAATAAAAAAAAGTTGTGGGGTTTAGGTTTTCTAATCTGCAGCTTGTTAATGATAATGTGGAATTTTTTGCATATTTTCACTTTTTGCAACGCGGAGGCGGAAATCACAGTAAGGCCGGCCTCACACTTGGCGTAAGACAATACGCCACGTATTATACGTCCGTACTACGGCCGTAATACAGAGAAATGTTCCCAAAATAGTGATCCGTAGTCAGGGTGTTTCAGCGTATTTTGCGCATGGCATCCTCCGTATGTAATCCGTATGGCATCCGTACTGCGAGATTTTCGCGCAGGCTTGCAAAACCGACATCTAATGGATTTATGTGCTCAAATGTTCGGGAAAACATATATACAGTATATATATATATATATATGTCATTGAGACACATATATATATATATATATTCTGTATTTAGATTTCATTCAGCGCGATATCTGTGAACAGCTGGTAATTCAATTGCCGGCTTTTCATTTCTCCTGCACAAACCCGACATGATATGAGACATGGTTACATACAGTAAACCATCTCATATCCCCCTTTTTTTTGCATATTCCACACTACTAATGTTAGTAGTGTGTATGTGCAAAATTTCAGCGCTGTAGCTGCTGAAATAAAGGGTTAAATGGCGGAAAAAATTGGCGTGGGCTCCCGCGCAATTTTCTCCGCCAGAATGGTAAAGCCAGTGACTTAGGGCAGATATTAATAGCCAGGAGAGGAGAGGGTCCATGGTTATTGGCCCCCCCGTGGCTAAAATCATCTGCCCCCAGCCACCCCAGAAAAGGCACATCTGGAAGATGCGCCTATTCTGGCACTTGGCCACTCTCTTCCCACTCCCTGTAGCGGTGGGATATGGGGTAATGAAGGGTTAATGCCACCTTGCTATTGGAAGGGGACATTAAGCCAGATTAATAATGGAGAGGCGTCAATTATGACACCTATCCATTATTAATCCAATTGTTGGAAAGGGTTAAAAAACACACACACACATGATTTAAAAGTATTTTAATGCAATAAACACAGCGGTTGTTGTAATAATTTATTGTTCTCTCAATCCATCAGGAACACCCTCGCTTGGAAAAATAATAAACGCACAAGATACATACCTTCTGGTGAACCGTCTCGTCCCACGAAGTAATCCATCTGAAGGGGTTAACTAATATTACAGGCACGAGCCCTGCTAAATGCAGCTGTGCTCCGTGCCTGTAATCCCCGGCAAATGAATGAAATGTAGGTCATTGACCTACATTTCCTTCAGTCGCGGTGATGCGCCCCCTGGTGGATGTCCTCATCTGACCTGGAGCGTGGGAAAAAGTTCCCAGGCTGCAGTTCATGAGAACATCCAGCAGGGGCACCTCACCGCGACTGAAGGAAATGTAGGTCAATGACCTACATTTCATTCATTTGCCGGGGATTACAGGCACGGAGCACCGCTGCATTTAGCAGGGCTGTGCCTGTAATATTAGTTAACCCCTTCAGATGGATTACTTCGTGGGACGAGACGGTTCACCAGAAGGTATGTATCTTGTGCGTTTATTATTTTTCCAAGCGAGGGTGTTCCTGATGGATTGAGAGAACAATAAATTATTACAACAACCGCTGTGTTTATTTCATTAAAATACTTTTAAATCATGTGTGTGTGTGTGTTTTTTAACCCTTTCCAACAATTGGATTAATAATGGATAGGTGTCATAATTGACGCCTCTCCATTATTAATCTGGCTTAATGTCACCTTACAATAGCAAGGTGGCATTAACCCTTCATTACCCCATATCCCACCGCTACAGGGAGTGGGAAGAGAGTGGCCAAGTGCCAGAATAGGCGCATCTTCCAGATGTGCCTTTTCTGGGGTGGCTGGGGGCAGATGTTTGTAGCCAGGGGGGGGGCCAATAACCATGGACCCTCTCCTGGCTATTAATATCTGCCCTCAGTCACTGGCTTTACCATTCTGGTGGAGAAAATTGCGCGGGAGCCCACGCCAATTTTTTCCGCCATTTAACCCTTTATTTCAGCAGCTACAGCGCTGAAATTTTGCACATACACACTACTAACATTAGTAGTGTGGAATATGCAAAAAAAAGGGGGATATGAGATGGTTTACTGTATGTAAACCATGTCTCATATCATGTCGGGTTTGTGCAGGAGAAATGAAAAGCCGGCAATTGAATTACCGACTTTTCACTAACAGCGCTGCGTATTTCTCGCAAGTCACACTGCAGGTCCGTGTGGAATCCGTATTTTTCTCGCCCCCATAGACTTTCATTAGCGATTTTTTTGCGCAATACGCTGACAAACGCAGCATGCTGCGATTTTGTACGGCCGTAGAAAGCCGTATATTACGGATCCGTAATATACGGCTGATAGGAGCAGCCCCATTGAGAATAATTGTGCCGTTTATTTTGCGAGTTTTACGGACGTAATTTCTGCGCTCTTACGTCCGTAAAACTCGCTAGTGTGAGGCCGGCCTTAGAAAAATGTGTCTCTTTAATCTTCCAGGGCTGTGATTACTCCTGGGGTGAAGCGTGGCCAGATCTCCACTTATACTGAGAATACAATGAATACTTACTTAAATTAGCGAGAATATGCTGAATACACATTGTAAAGAATTCTTCTTCTCGCGGGGGATCATAGCCCAGATTGACAAAGGCAAATAAAACTCTGTTCAAGTCTGTGGGATGGATCTTAAAAAAACAAACAAAAAAATACATTATTAATCTGACAAATAGTCTTTACTAACACAGTGTGTACATGACATAGTCCAGTAAATGAGAGGGATTTCTGCAATCACAGCATTGATGATCTTTCCTAAGGATACCCCATCAGTGCAAATCACAGCTCAGGGGAGCACTACACCCATCAATCTGCTACTGCTGGGTCATCAGTGATAGCTAATGATAAAGTGATCGCAGAGAAAATTGTCTGTTTGCCATTAATGTGCTGGATCAGATTTTCATCCATTTTTAATCTGTAAGTCCGTTGTTTTTTTGCTTTTTCCTCCATTGTGGCATTTTATTTTCTTGTATTTTTTTTTCACAGACCATGACCGCGTATCGCCAATGCAGGATCCTGTTAGACATGAATCCTCAACCCCAACTACCTTGCTCCCTATTAAAACCATACCCTTTTACCTACCCAATGAATTGACACAAAGACATAAATTTCTTTTGGATAATTTGGCCACAGCGGCCATTTTATTAACAAACAAATACATTAATAACAAATGTAAACATTGTAAATATAAAAACCTCGAGGGGAGGGTTCTTGGAGCAAAAAATCTGGCTCATAATAGGCCGAAAGCCTACCACAAAATTTAACCGAAAAACACGTATTTACCCTCAGCCGTAACCACCAGCTCGAGGGCAACATGTAACCCGTTTCGGGCAAACCAACCCCAAAGCTCCCGAGGTAAACACCCCGTCCAGAGCCTGTAACAAAAGCCAGATCAACCCTCTAAGCATCATCACCAACTCCAAGAACCCCACCCCCCGCCAATCCGCCACTGTGACGATAATAACAAAAAATTTGTTCACCTGATAAATAGAACATAAAAAATTGCAAACAAAATTAAAATAACAAAACACGAAGACCCCCACCAAAATTATGTTCCCTCGGATTGCCACCAAACAAAGGGAGGGTGGGAGGGACTCACTTCGGCTGTCTCTAACTGACTGACCCCCTTTCCCGCACTTTTCCCAGGTCCCCCCCTCCCAATCCCATAGAATTCCCCGCCCCATTTGCTATCCACCAATCCTGAGCCTCCCATTCTAACTTTTTAAAAGAAAATTACTACCCTGCTCCCCATGGCAACGCAGTCATGTGGGGGCTTCCTTTTAGCTGCGCCCCATACAGCCCCCCCTCTTGACCGCGTATCGCCAATGCAGGATCCTGTTAGACATGAATCCTCAACCCCAACTACCTTGCTCCCTATTAAAACCATACCCTTTTACCTACCCAATGAATTGACACAAAGACATAAATTTCTTTTGGATAATTTGGCCACAGCGGCCATTTTATTAACAAACAAATACATTAATAACAAATGTAAACATTGTAAATATAAAAACCTCGAGGGGAGGGTTCTTGGAGCAAAAAAATCTGGCTCATAATAGGCCGAAAGCCTACCACAAAATTTAACCGAAAAACACGTATTTACCCTCAGCCGTAACCACCAGCTCGAGGGCACCATGTAACCCGTTTCGGGCAAACCAACCCCAAAGCTCCCGAGGTAAACACCCCGTCCAGAGCCTGTAACAAAAGCCAGATCAACCCTCTAAGCATCATCACCAACTCCAAGAACCCCACCCCCCCCCACACACGAACAGCCCTGACCACCTCAGGCTCGTGAGTGCCCCACCATCGCCAAAGCTCTTTCTACACCTTCCTGCAGACCGAGCGCCCATAAATCCATACCTATCTCGTTAAGGTGCACTCCATCATCTCGCCAGAAATTCCCAACCCCGGCCTCCAGCTCAAAGTGTCTAACGGCAATACCACCGTTCCGCGACACAAAACTCGCCACCGACCTGTTCAATTTCACCCTGGCCCTGTTAATCCCTTTTTGGGAACGGGCCTCCCGCCACGTCCGGCGTGGCACAATGTCCGACCACACCGTCAGAATACCAGGGAAAGAAACCCACAGTCTCAGAAAATCGAAACGGATATCCCGAATCAATTCCCTCACTGGTTTTGCCCCCAAATCGTTACCTCCCAAGTGAACCACCAAGATGTCCGGGGGGCGATCCAGGCGTGTGGCACGGGAGAATTCCGACAAAAAACTACGCCACAACATACCACGACGACCCATCCAACGAATAACCACTGCCTCCCGACCAAAACCCAGTTGCCTACCATTCAACCTAGCGTCAGCCCGGAGGGCACCCCAGTAAACGAAAGAGTGTCCAACAATCCAAGCCAAGGAGGGGGGCCGACCTGTAAAACATAACCACAATTAACAAAAAACACCAAAAACACACCTCAACTTGCCGAATCAATGTCGCACATAAGACAGGTAACGATTAGAACTCCACCTGCCTATCTTCTTAATCACCTCCAGCCCCAGGCCCAAACCATCGGCCTCGGACGCAGCCCCAATCCGAAAAGAGTGCGAACCGAAATTTTCCGGATTAACACCCAAATATTCCAAGCCTCTCTTCAAAATAGCTACAAACTGGAAACGTGACAGAAAATCCCCTCCTTGGTGTTGTAACAAAGGACCAGACCTGACCAGGCACAAATTCCAATAAGCCTCCAAACAGTGTTGCGGGCACATACCGCTACCATCCACCCTTCCTAAAACTACCTTCTTTCCCCTGCCCAGCTGGTCCGTCTTCGATTGCCGTATCCAGAAAGCAATACCACCATCCCAAAAACCCATATCTTCCGCCAAAAGACCACCTAACCTGTCCCTGCTCGGGGAAACCAATTCCCCCAAACGCAAGGCACCAAAAACGCTAAAGAAAAAGCCAAACGAAACAGTACCACCTCAAACTGAGAAGAACAAATGAAAACCAAGGCCTCGCCTAACCTCTGCAACGTTCCAAAAGAAATGGGCCTACGCTTATCAAAAGTTACATTACCCTTACGAAAACCCTTCAACGCCTGCCGTATCACAAAGTCTTTCGTAACGTCCCTTAACCCTTGAAGCTGAAAACCGAAAACCAAACCTGCAATGAACTTATTCAACCTAGACACAGACCAACCCCATTCCACCACCTTACCTATCAGGGCCAATAACGCCATTGTCCTATCGCCATCAGACTCAGTCGGGCCACATTGAGCCAACCAACCTTCCCACATAGCCCAGGATGCCGTGTAATCCAACCAAGTCCTATTTGACACTGAAGCTTGAATCAGTCGGCCTCCCGTTCCGTAACAACCTGCCACAGCTGCAAAGGACATGCCGCTCCTGTCGCCTCCGAATCTGGAGCCAATTCCCGGAAACGGTCCCACTGCAAACGAGACAACGCGTCAGCTATGTTGTTCTGAACGCCTGGCACGTGCACCGCCGAAATCCATGCATTCAACTCCAAGCATTTTAACACCAACTCCCTGACAAGCCTGATCACTGGGAGGGAAGAAGAAGATAAGCTGTTAATCACAGACACCACGCTTGAGTTATCGCAATGAAAACGGACGCGCCGGTCTCTAAAATTGTCGCCCCAAATAAACACCGACACCACAATTGGAAACAGTTCTAACAACGTCAAATTCTTGGTAAGCCCCCTCTTTTTCCAATCTTCAGGCCACACACCCATACTCCATTTTCCTCCACAATAGGCACCATAACCAACTCCACCTGCTGCGTCCGTGTAGATCTCACAGTCAAATGCATTGACATCTTCCCACTGAATAAGCGACCTGCCGTTATAGCTAACCAAAAAACGTTGCCAAACAAGAAGGTCATCCTTATGCTCTCTACCCAAACGAATAAAATGGTGGGCTGACCGAACACCAGCAGTCGCCCTGGACAGTCTGCGGCAAAAAATCCTGCCCATCGGCATAATACGGCAAGCAAAATTCAGGCGGCCCAGCAACGACTGCAACTCCTTCAAGGTAGCCTTCCGCATTTTACTGATCCTGTCCACTTCTTGCTTAAGCAACAGCAATTTATCGTCAGGCAACCTACATTCCATTTTTTCGGAATCAATGAGAATCCCGAGAAAACTCAAAACCTTGCAGGGGCCCTCCGTTTTATCCTGCGCCAAAGGAACACCGAACTGTCCGGCCACCCATTCCATGGTGGCAAGTAGATGACCACACACCGCAGAATCCGGTGGACCAACAAACAAAAAATCATCCAAGTAGTGGATGACAGAAGGAACGGCTGAAACGTCTCTCACTACCCATTCCAAAAAGGTACTGAAAGTCTCAAACAATGCACACGAAATCGAGCATCCCATGGGCAAACACCTATCCAAGTAAAAAACCCCTTCCCAACAACAACCTAACAAAGGAATGCTCTGTGGGTGCACCGGCAGAAGCCGAAAGGCCGACTCAATGTCTGTTTTTGCCAACAAGGCCCCGGGCCCGTACCTGCGCACCCACTTTACCGCCACATCAAAAGAGGTGTAAACAACAGAACACAACTCGTCCGCAATCCCGTCATTAACCGACGCACCCTTGGGATAAGACAGGTGCTGAATCAGCCGGAACTTACTCGGCTCCTTCTTAGGCACCACCCCAAGCGGGGAAACAATTACGTCAGCCATAGGCAGCGAACTAAACGGCCCCGCCATTCTTCCCAATTCAACCTCTTTTGCCAGCTTAGCCGAAACAATCTCCGAATGCAAACTAGCCGATCTCAAGTTTTTCGTAGAAAAAGGGACAACATGCGTCGGGTGAGGGATCTTAAACCCCTCAAGAAAACCTTCTCTAATAACCTCTGCCTTGAGAGAATCCGGGTATCTATTTAGATAGGGGGCCATCTTTTGAAGCCTCACCGGAGTCTCCCCCTTGACCGCCACCCACGGATGGCTTGCCCCGTGATTTCTTAAAACATTTAGCGGCCCCATGTGAGGCCCTGCTACAGTGGGAGCACACATGTTTAAACTTACAGGTTGCGCCAAACTTACACTGGCCGTCGTTAAACTGCCAGCATGTCCCCGTCTTTTCCTTAGCCTGTGACCCCTGACCTCCTCCACCTTGTCCTGACTGCTGACCGCTACCCCCTCCGCCCCCTTGAAAGGACTGCCCGTAACGCACCGGTGCCATAACCTTCAACCACAATCCAATGTCCTTTTGATCCCATCTTATCTCGGGCCTCACCGCCTTGCGCTGCCTGAACTGTTCATCGTATCGCAGCCAAGCCTGGCCCCCATAGGTACGATGCGCTTCACCAATAGACTCCAAATAACAGAAAAGGCCCGAGCAATTCTCTGGGGCTTTCTCCCCTATCACGCTCGCCAGAATGTTAAATGCCTGCTGCCAGTTAACAAATGTCTGAGGAATAAGGCGCCAACGCCTCTTTTCCTCCTCCTCCTTTTTACTATCATCTTTCTTTCCTTTATCCAAATTAAATTTTTCTAAAGGAAGGAGAGAGAAAATCTCGACGTATTCGTCTTTCCAAATCTTTTCCTTCACCTCCTTCTTCAAATGGGCCCCCAGCGGGCCCTCAAAGCACACAAAAACCTCACCTTTTGCCCTATCATCTAACTTGACGGTATCGCCCCTCCCCGTTTCGGTTTGTACCGACACCGACACACCGGCCGCTGAGGACAGCGGCCCGCTAACGGAACTTGCAATCTCGCTCGGACCCCCAACTCCACAACCGGCAACCGACACCCAAGCCCCAGCGGGCGACGCTCGGGCACTATCCGCAACCCCGCCATCCAATCTTTTCAAGATCTGTGACATACCCGCCAAAAGTTCTCTAATACCCGGAACCTCACCACCACCCCCACTCCGCTCAACAGACCCCGAAACACCCGCCACCGGAAAAGGACTGGACATATACTCACGGGGCTGCGCAGGTGCTGTGTCCCCACCAGCCGTGCCTCCTGAAGCCTGCCGATCGCTTTCGTCACGATGCTCGCTCCCTGAGTCGTCGCTGTTGCTCCTCTGCCCCAGGCCCGCGCCCCTGGCCTCCACGTCACCAGGGGGGACCGAGACTGGCGAAGGCGACCGCTCCCTCGACCTCCTGCTGGACCTGGATCTGGCAGCTTGCATAAGTCCCCTGGGTGCCGCAGCCGGACCATCCGCTCTGTGCGCCGCTCCTGCGCTGCCTCGACCACGTGCTCCTTGCCGCGGTGATGCCACTGGCCTGGCCGCCATCCTGCTGCGCCGTCCTGTCCCAGAGCCAGGTGCACCGTGCGGCAGAGGTCTAGGTGCACCCGCCGCAGTACTTCCCGGGTCCCGGCTCCTGTCAGCTGCTGCCGCTGCTGCGCTCCTACCGCGCACCGTCCCTGGAGTCACCGCCGCTGGAGCAGCTCCCCGGCGGGTCTGGAGTGCAGATGTCGGCGCTGCAGCGCTCCCGCGCCCCCTGCCAGGCCGAACCGGAAGTGCGGCCATAACATCCGGTGAAGCGCCGGCGTCCTGCCGCGCCTGCCCAGCTCCCGCAGCGCCTCGTCGTCTCGCGCCGGCAGGGCCGCCGAGTGGATTCCTGCCGGAGGGGGGGGCGGGCGGTGTGGCTGCGCCGCGTCCCCCAGCCCCCGCAGGGTCCCGTGAGGGGCTCCGCGGCCTGCGCCTGCCGTGCGGTGTGGTATCCGGGGACAGCCTCTCGGGCGGCCTCGACCTCCTGGAACTCCGGCCCCGGCTCCCGCTGTCCTGGCTGTCACTGCCTCCTAGCAGCCCAGTGAGCTGCTCTTCAAGCCATCCGGCCCTCCTGGATCTTGCCTCCCTGCGAAGCCGAGCGACCAAGCTGTCCACCGCGGCCATGGTGAGTAACGCTGCGGCAGCTGGTCCACTCACTTTGGCTGTCTCTAACTGACTGACCCCCTTTCCCGCACTTTTCACAGGTCCCCCCCTCCCAATCCCATAGAATTCCCCACCCCATTTGCTATCCACCAATCCTGAGCCTCCCATTCTAACTTTTTAAAAGAAAATTACTACCCTGCTCCCCATGGCAACGCAGTCATGTGGGGGCTTCCTTTTAGCTACGCCCCATACAGCCCCCCCTCTATAGACTTGCATCAGAGAATTTGATCCATGATTCAGATCAAAAGTGGCCATATCTCAGTTTGGTTTTTTGCAGGCACTGCAAAAAAGCAAAACATACATGTAAACAGCCCCATAGACTATAATAGGTACATGATCTGTGAGAAACACTGAGAACATGTATGAAAAAAACCAGACGTCTGAGACCTAAGGGCGCAGTCAGACGACCATATAAATTGGACTGTGATTGGACCACAATGCAAAGACTGTCCAGCGGCTCTACCGACCTGAGCATGATGGCTGTACAGGAAAACATGAAGCGGTCACGCTCAGGTCGGGAGAGCCGCCGGCCAGTCTGTGAATTGTGGTCCGATCACAGTCCAATTTATTCGGTCATCTGATTGTGTCCTAAGAGTACAAGTATTGACTGGTAGAACAGTAACACCAAATCCTTCATTTAAAGGAATTGTCTCATCTATAGTGGCCAAAAGTGCTTGTAAAAACAATTTACTTCTTACTTTAAAATCCTCTCCGTTTGCAATAATGGAAGGAGTTTTAATTCTATAGTTTACTGCTCATTGTTTAGGTTACCAGCCACTCCTGCAGCTTGTCAGAAGTGTCCAGTTTCCCAGACAAGCAGCATGCACATCTGCCTCTGCAGGCCATCTGGACCTTAGGAGCGCACCACTGTCCCCTGTCCCCTTACCCCATTGCAAGCGAAAAATCGGGAGGCAGGGGAGATGGGTGCTACCAAAGATACACGATGAGAGAATCCCTTTAAGGATTTCCTGGAGGAATAACAGAGGAACAACAATGAAAAGATGCCCCAGAATAATTATTACATGGGGGTACTATAGTGTAACACACAGGACTGGTGCTCTTTAAGCCGCCCCTAGACAGCTGTCAGGTGCACGCACTGAATAGACCTTTGGCCACCAGATGTTTAGTTTGGGCCAGTGACTGGCCTTCCAATCTGAACCCACGGGGCTTCTACCTTTGTGACATTCTCCATGGTGACTTCTGCGATCTTGTCCAGAACCGGAGGACACAGAGTATTACAGTAACTAATAACCAGCGCCAGAAACGGTGCGTTCCTCCAGGTGACCTGGTGCAGCAGGCGCTGGCAGGTGAGCAGGATGTCGTCTATCAGCATATTCTGCAGCCACTGCCCGTTCATCACGTACGTCAGCTCATTCAACAGATGATCAATGTCGTCCATATTCTTCACTCTCTCCAGTCCGTATCGGCTCACTTTATGGAGGAGTTTCTCATACATCCCGGATTTATTCTGCCTGGACAGCTGGGCGGGCTGTAACCACCGGATGACGCTGTTCGCGATGCTATTCAGGTCGCTGAGGTCACACTGGGGAATGACGTCGTCAATCTTTCTAAGGACGGCTTCATCCACTCTAGTAAGGGTCAGCAGCGACAGTGACCTGGTCATCATAACCACCATAGATGGGACATGAGACGTCTTCATAAAGCTACGGGAAGGGACATTTCAGGCACCAAAAACAAGTCACCATCTCAGAATCAAATCATTTATACATGTGACAAAGGGAACAAAAAGAAGCCACCAAAACCCTCAAAACACATTAATGTGGGCTTTATTTTTGTGGTTTCCCCAGGCAAAAGATAAAATAAAAGGTCCATAGAACAAAAATGTCACGTATTTATTAAAAACAAACAAAAAAAAAAACACTTTGTGATGAGTGTCACTCCAAAATTACTAATTAAAATAAGCCTTATAAAATAGTCCTTATACAACCCATATGTTTGTAGTAATAAACTATTATTGTTGAGCATATTTATGTTAAAATCCGGGTGTCCGTTGTTGGCACGGCCAAGATATTTTTTTGCCTCCTGTGTTGATTGACAGCGCTCGCTTGGGGAAAGCACACAATGTAGCAGCAGGAGCCAGCGCACGCGCTCACAGATCTCTCTCCTCTCTGCTGCGGCCATGCGATTTTCCTCCCTCTTCTTTCTTTAACGCTTCTTGCTCGCCACACTTCTGCATCTTTCCGTGGAGCGAGCAGCCACAGCAGAGGAGAGAGGTCAGTGAGCGCGGTCGGTGAGCGCGCACAGGCCTCTGCAGTTACACTGTGCGCATGCACGCTGGAGGACTCCCCAATGTCACCTTGACCAGTAGCGGACATACCATTGGTGCAACCAGTGCAGCCGCACAGGGGCCCGAGAGGTCCGGGGGCCACTGCTTTCCCCAAACCAGGTGGCATTGTGCATTATAAGGAGCTCTCCGGCTGCAGATGGTCCATATATTGTTCTTGCACAGGGGCCTCTGCTGTCTGTGTCCGCTCCTGGCCCTCACGGTATACCAGTCGTATGTTTGTATTCTTATTAGTGACCTTGTCTTACCCACATGGTAAACCCAGCGCCATTCTAATAGGGCCGTCCACATGTCCCTTTAACCCGATTACTCGCCACACATGCATGGAAATTGCACTTACGCAGTTAGACGTTTTTGTAGATCCGCAAACAGTTGATAGTTTTGGCAGGGCAGGCAAACCACGGCATCTGTGAGCTTACATAGATACAGGCGATGGTAATGATCCAGATTGTCCTGGATGGCGGAGCAGATCCTGAACAGAGAGAAAAACAAAAAGATCACACATCATCAAGCAACATAACGAGACTCCATCCACAGCCGTGCCACGTCCTCATCCAGAAGGGACGCTCCCACACAGTGTGCCGTGTGTGGCAGAACAAATTTCACCCCGACCACAAGCCCCACTGACGTACATATGGGTTTTTGTAACTTTGATGGCAAAAACGACACAACACACTGCGCCAGTGTCATCAATAAGTTAGGAAACGGCCGACAGAGTCTCTAATAAGTGGTGGACGCTCCTTGCTCCACTGTAAAGATGCTTCAAGAATGTGCACCATATAAAATGGTTCATAGGTTTGTAAAGGCCCCATATACCGTGAGGGTCGGCCAAGCGTTCATCTGGCCATCAGCTCGCTCTCACTCTATTCCCCCCATGGACATGAATGCTCAGTAGGGTGCTCATGCATTGAGGAGTGGAGAAATCCACCATCGGACTCATCGGTCTGTACATCAAAGGGATCAGGCAAAAAAAAAAATAAAACCTCTCAGTACTTATTTGCTAGGAGGAGAATACTAAGAGCCTGAAATGGCTGATTACAGGGAACAACAGCTTGCATCCATCTGAACAGTAAATGGAAATATGGCAGGATTCAGACATCCATATATTATGATCCAGGTATGGACCGAATTGGCCGAGGATCTCCTGGCCTCACACATGTATAGTTGGGTCAGCAGACCCTCGCTGGGGTGCAGCCCGTACCCGGACCGTGATAATATGGACAATATCAGATTGGACAGGAAGGATCCAGCTCCAAACCATTCACGGCTTAGAGAATCCACTTACTTCTGAATGAGGATTGGGTTCTTGCACTCGGCCTCCGCCATGGTCTCCAGCACGTACACCAGACTGATGTGATGGATCTTACCTGCCAGTATGACAAGGTCGTCTTCAAGCCTGGAGGGAACAAAGGAGCTCAAACCTTTACAAATCCAACATTTGGCAATTGTTTCCAGTACTGAATTCCTAGATTAGACTACAAAATAATCAGGAGCTTCCTCTAATTAGGGAATACGAGTTCTATTTGAGTATTATCATTGCATTATGGGATTTTTTCTGTTGGTTCAGGGCTGATACGTAGTATCCCTTTAAGGGGCCGATACATCACATCCCTTTAAGGGGCCCACTCACCTATTTCTTATCTCTTGAGAAGCCATCGGAAATAAGGCACAAAATATTTTTCCGAAATGATCCGCATTATTCCATAGGTTTGATATTTCGAGCAGAGACAATTTTGCCATCACCTGAAACTCGTACTGCTTGAAAGCCATTTGCCGGTAGAGGCCGCTGACGATGCACATGGTGTCCGTGCTCATTTTATTCTTGTCCCGCACAAAAATCTGATTGCATTTATCCAAGAGGGGCTGGTAGTCATACTTCATAAGGCACAGAAACTGGACGACCCGGCGCACGCTGTGCACATCTATGTAGTTATCCCCCTCCATTAAGGATTCTGCCTTGCTGATCAGTCGGTGCTGCAACCGCTTAGAGGTGACCGGGAATGTCTTCATCATAAGACTGGACAGGTATCTGGAAAAGGATTAAAAAGGATCATGAATGTGATCTATAGCACATATGAAGTGTGTGATATAGAGAGTGGCTTGCAAAATGAGTTAACTGAGAGTCCATCAGTGAGCTTATCCTGACACCCTACGCAGAAAGCAGCCAATCAGAGGTGTGGGCCGGGTTATACAGAGCTCAGTATTTAGAGCACTGCAAGATCTGCAGCAGAGAAAACAGGAACTTTATCAAAACTACAGCAAGCAGCCCAGTAAGTGACACATCGCTGGAATCAGAGTCTCTGCCCCTCCATCATACTGCACTCAGATGGGTCAAAATCAGACATAACCCACATTTTTTCCCGCATTTTTTCCCGCAGAGTCCGATAAAAAGATTAAATAAATTTTGGACATGTGCACAGCCCTATTGAATATCATAGTTACGAGCGCTACAAGTGAAAACTACACATAGCACTCATCTGAGAAAATTCGTCTTATGCACGAGCCCAAATAGCAAGTTAATCAAACTAATCTCCCTGCTCTAAGTATCAGCAGAGAGGTAACGCGGGATCGGCATTGGCTTCAGCAGGGAAGTTATACTTATTTTGTTATTTTACAGCATTTCCAGATTTGGCTTTTTAAAAAAAAACAAAAAACAGTTAAGCACGTTCATTTTTTTCCCTTTTCAGCATTCTAGAATTTTTTTTTCATTGTTTTCATTCGCGTGTCACCACAGGTCAATATGGTCTTATTTTTGTAGACAAGTACTATTTTGCCTTACGCATTTATTAGTAATATTTTTAACATCAGACAGTAAATGGAAGTCTTAGGGTATGTGTCCACGGTCAGGTTTGCTTCAGGCTTTGGTCAGGATTTTATGCAGGTAAAATCCTGACCAAAAATGCACCTGAGGTCACTGGCAGGTCACCTGCGGTGTTCCTGCGTGTTTTGCTCATAGTAGCAACATGCTGCGTTCTGAAAAAACGCTCCGCATGTGCGTTTTCGCAGGAAAAACGCATGCGTTTTTTAATGCACAGTGGAGACGGGATTTCATTAAATCCCCTCCACTATGCTGGAACATCTGGACGCTGCGTTTTTGATGCTGCGGCTCAGCGCTGCGTCAAAAACGCAGCGTTTCCTGAACGTGGATACATACCCTTACATTTAAAAAATGATGTTTTATTTTTGTTATTTTTTTTTTATTATTAGTTAGTGTGTGGGGTGATGACATTGAAGGATAGTTGCACCAGTCTCTGCCTATAGAAATCCATGGGTGAAAAAGAAATTAAAACAAATATACATATGCAAGATTCAGTAGAAAAATAACAACAAGGCTGGAATTTGGGGGCGTGTCCTATTAGAACACCAGAGGCAGAGCTGACGGAGCCAAGATGGCTGCTCCCATGAGCTGTATTTACCACGACTTTGGCGGAACTAAAATGACTGTTTAACAGTCCTATTGCTTCCAAAGGTAATTTATTGTATATTTAGTTATATGTGCTATCTCTCCGCTGTAAAATAACTTGATATGTTTGACAGTGATGCGTCCACTTTAAGGGGTCAATGGGGACCACTCCTCGTTAGCTTCTTAAAGGAAACCTGTCAGGTCACTCAGGACTCGCAAACTGCTGACATGATGATTTACTTGCCATAATCCAGCAATAAAATCATGCCCTTCCTGTAGCATAAAGTTATGCATATCCTCCACATTTGTATTGCCCTCATTCACTATCCGGATAGTTCTATGAAAACAACACCTCTGGTCAGAGATAACTCACATCCTGAGGAGGAGTTTTCCCCTTTGGAGTCGACCCATCACCAAACATATCAGGTTATACTACAATAGGGAAGTAGTAGATATAAGTAAATAGGAATAAATTACCTTTGGAAACATAAGGACTGTGAAGACAATTATTTCAGCTCTGAGAGAGCCACTGTGACCTGACAGGATCCCTTTAAATCACTTCCAGTAGTCTTAGATACTGGTGACCGCTTACCTAATATTTTGTATGTTCTCCAGGCCCGTGTTCAGGGCATTGGCTACCTTTCCCATTAACGGACTGCTGCCCAGATCTAGTTTTTCCAAACAAACTGAGAATTTCGACAACGTCTCCGGTTCAAACCTGAAACAGGTAAAAACATACAATCAATCATATAAATACAAAATAACAAACAATGCGCCATACAGTTATATAGGATAAAATCCAAAAGATTTCTTTATAAAAAAGTTATTTATTGATCTAACTTTTTAGGTTTCGTTTTTCCAGTCCGCAGTTGCAAAAGTGCAGGACTCCACTGTCCTGGCTGTGCATCTTGTCTCATGTTTACGATGCTACAATGAAATGCTATGACGTGTATACTAGTGGGAGAAGAGGGATACAATGCGGAAAACCTTTGGGCAACACACAGCATGACGAACCTCAAGAGCCAAAGAGCTAATGCTGGGCAACTAAATGGCAAAATGGCTGCTGGGATTGGTAATCAAACATTCCACCAGCCTTACTTTTCCAGTCTTCTCCAGCCTTCCATTAGCAGCTGCTGCACCAAAGAGTCGTGCGCTTCCACATTAAACCTTGAAATACAGAATACAACAATGGTAAACGAGATGCAACATAAGGACCGAGCAATGGAGCAAGTGGCTCGTACCTTATAACGGCATACAGCGTATTCACCAGGGTGGTGTCGCTCATAAAGTCAATTTTATTTTCTGCCAGGATCCGAAGAGCAATAAATTCCGGGTGATTTCGGACGGTTTCATGATTTGCGTTTGCACTCGGCTTCCCCTTCTGAAGCTCCCATAATGTATTGATGGCGCAACCCACATGATGTACTGTAAGCTTAGACTTATGGATGCCAACGAGTTGAAAAATCTGGAATTGGTTTGTGCTAGTCATCAACTGATCCAGGAGAGGATCCGAACTGATACTACGCATCTGAAAGAAGCGCAGAGAAAGAGGCAAAGCCCTCCTCCAGCAGAACATGTCTGGACTGTACGAAAGGCTTAGGACCTTAGAGAAATAAAAATATTCTATGTCTTTTCTTCCAACATCTTCTTAGAAAGTGGATATTCCTCTCTCCGGAGAAGATCTTGTTACTTCAAGATATGATAAGACACTTTGATTAAAGCCATCTGTAAAGGAAGAGATAAAAAAGGAATAATAATAATAGTGGACCCACAACTTATATGTAAGGCTGTGTTCTTTCCACATACAGATTATACAATCAGCATTTTAACATACTTATTATATGGTATTGGTATACAGGGGGTGCAGAAGTCGGTGTACAGTTTAAATAATAGTTGAATGTTATCAATTGTGCATGATTTTCTTAAACAAACCTCATTTTTTATAACTTCCCAAATAAAAATCAAGTCAATCTGGGTAAGGTCTGGTGACCCTTCTGGCCATGCAACCGGCAGGACAGCATCTACCTATCCACATAGTATAAAAATAATAATATGAATAGACATTTATGCCAGCATATGCACCCCTGTATATTAGAATATGAAGCTTAAAGTTATTTGTCCAGAGCATTTTTTAGCATCTGGTGATAAAAACAAACCTATTGAGGCATAAGGACATCAAAGAAGATCGCACCCTACCCTCCCTTTGAATGATCGGGTGGAGAACGTGTCAGACCCATTTCATCCATGTAATTACATGGTGAGTTTAAAGGGTGATTTCTAGTTTAGTAAATCGTCCCCTCTTCTAAAGATAAGGGTTGACTTAGGCTACGTTCACATTTGCGGCCAGCGCCGCAGCGTCGGGCGCCGCAGCGGCGCCGCATGCGTCATGCGCCCCTATATTTAACATGGGGGCGCATGGACATGCGTTGTGCTGCGTTTAGCGCCGCATGGCCGCAAGCGTTGGACGCAAGAAACGCATCAAGTTGCATTTTTTTTGCGTCCAACTTGCGGCCAAAAACGACGCATGCGGCGCAAAACGCAGCGTTTTAGCGTGCGTTTTGCCGCGTTTTTGTTTGCGTTGTGCGCTGCGGCGCCGACGCTGCGGCGCACAACGCAAATGTGAACGTAGCCTTACTGGCTGCTGGAGTCCCAACTTCTCATACCCCAAAAAAATCTCCAAAAAAGAACACTGGAGCTTATAAACCAAGCTTAGCACTCAGCTATTTCCAGCAGTCCCATACACAATGAATGGTGCGGAGGTTGAGCATGTGCACCTACCGCTCATTTCGAGATTGGACTATGCCAAGCCTCGTTCCCTTTATCAAGAGCCCCATCCTCAGGATCGCCAGGGATCCTAGAACCCCAAAGACCAGCATGCTATGGGAAGGAATAATGCAATATCTTTGGAATGTTTAAAGCCTTAAACTTACACTTCTGCCCAGTAAGAAGGAGAGTGATCTTTAGTATCATAATCAGCCCGCCTTATACAGTGGTGGTATATAACTAGGATATGTCACCTATGCCGATTGCCTGGAGGTGAAGTCACTGGGACCCCTACAGAATGCTAGGAAAGCACTGAGCCATTTTATTTATAGTAATCCTTGCTGGCTTTCTTCGGGTTACCATTAAAAGAAACCTGTCGCTTGATTTATGCTGCCCAAACAATAGGCAGCATTAATCAGAGCCTGGCTGCCTGATTACAGCCAGTGATATTTTTTTCAGAGATAATATACTTTAAAGATCCGGCCGTGGACCATAGCAATAGAGAAACCAAGTCCAGAAAGTCCAAGTGCCACAGCAGGTGATTGACGGGTCCCACGACTGCGAATCACCTGATGCAGTGCTGCAAAATACCAAGAAGAGTCAGACTAGTCTCACATCCAACTATGGTCCTCAGCTGAAGACCATGGCTCGGTCTGCCTATGGTGAAAGACCTGAAGAGAGAAAATACAAGAGGTGCTCCCTGTGTAACACTGTGGGCAACAGGTCAGGGCTAGTGATGAGCGAATATACTCGTTACTCGAGATTTCCCGAGCATGCTCGGGGGTCCTCCGAGTATTTTTTAGTGCTCGGAGATTTAGTTTTCCTCACCTCAGCTGAATGATTTACATCTGTTAGCCAGCATAAGTACATGTGGGGGTTGCCTGGTTGCTAGGGAATCCCCACATGTAATCAAGCTGGTTAAGAGATGTAAATCATTCAGCTGCGGCACGAAAAACTAAATCTCTGAGCACTAAAAAATACTCAGAGGACCCCTGAGCGTGCTCGAGAAATCTCGAGTAACCAGTATATTCGCTCATCACTAGTCAGGGCAAGTCAGAGGGTTGGTCGCTCATCTGAACAGGTTGTGTGCGGCACAACTATGTAAAGAGTTAGATATTATCCAATATCCGCCGTATGCAGACCAAATGGAAAGAGGACACAACAAGGAAAGGAAAGATCAGTGAGGTGGATCCCGGAACAGAGGATAAATAAAAATGTTTGCGTAGAACCTACTCCTCCCTTAAGCATACCTGAGGATTAACCTTAGTAGCAGCAGCGCCCGGGATCCACTGCACTCCTCTCTACTTTAATGGTGAAAGATCTATAACATGAAACTGTCTTCCACAACCTCACCTTTGTATAGAGTTCGGCTGTTCTTCGCCCAGTATTAAGCCTCCTACACAGCTGTTTCTGTTTCAGTCAACGACTGTATTTTAACCTTCCTATGTAAATGATGATCATTCCCCCCCCGTTTTGTATAATGGTTTATACACCCGGCTATAATCCTACATCATCCATGACTTTGTGCGAGTGTACACAGAAGAATACGTTCTTTGATGCGATTTCGAAGGATGCCGAATCCTGATTTGATTTCCTTCTTTTTCATTCTCTTTGCATTTTGTTCATTTATAATAATAAAGTATCAACACTTCTATTTATTAAAGCATTCTAACTTTGCAGTATTTCTTTCACACACGTCTAAAACTCTTAAAAATCACAACTAAATTCTCCCAGCGATTCCTACTGGCCACTGACCGCGAGCGGTCTGACGAATCAGCAAAAGGCAAAGCGCTGGAAATTTAGCTCGCGGCGCCTACGTCTAATAACGCCATTTTTGAAGTCCTTATGACATTTAATTGTATTGAATTGTTATTGTTACTAATTATTATCATTATTATTATTATTATTATTATTGTTATTAATTATTGTTACCACAGGTCCTGGACCCCGTCCTCCACCCGTTACCACAGGTCCTGGACCCCGTCCTCCACCTGTCACCAGGGCATATGCGCTTGTTACTGGCCATGATTTGTCACAGTCACCCCCAGAATCTGTGTCACACCCCACAGTCTGATGACCCTGCAAGTCACTCTCTGTCTGGGTGTCAGCTCCACGTGTTTTATCCAGCAGACCACTATCAGTCGTATTGTGGCACACTTCAGGTGACGTCAGGTCAGTTAGTTGGACAGTCGCACCTTTCCCTCTGGTCAGGCCTGCCTTCTCAACATTACTAACTGACATCCACATTATATCCACAAACACTTCAGCCTTTTCCCACAGTGCTACCAAATCTTGTCCTATTACCATAGGATACGGCAAGATCGGGTCTACAACCACCTCATGGTATGTGGAAACCTCCGCTGCGACAATGTAGATAGTGGCTACCTGGAGATATTCAGTGTCGCCAGGTGACACAGAATCTCCTGGACGGGTTCCCAGCACAGACGCTTCTCTCCCCGGGTCTATCAACCCTTGCACACACTTTCCATCCAGCCAAAAAGGACACAGTCGTGACACCTCACTGATTGCCGCCCCTTTTTTGGCTCCGCCCCCTTTCTGGGCAAGTGCTCCGCTTTTTGATACCACCCCGGTTCGAGATTCAGCCCCCCTTCGGGATTCCACCCCTTTTTGGGCCATTACCCCTATTCGGGTTACCGCCCCTTTTTGGGTCTCCGCCCCCTTTTGGGCAACCATCCCCGTTTGGGCCACCGCTCACTATTAGGGATACTCCCCTCCCTGGGATACACCCCGTGGACTCCCCCACGGCACTCAGGCCCCAGTTCACACAGTACACCCCAATGTCTCTGGGCTTGTACTGGCCTTTTAAGAGTCTGCACAAAAAGAAATTTTTATTTTTTTTTCTCTATGTCACTTTCACCAGCTCCTGCTGGTACCGCCACAGCTCCCGCTGCAGTCACACACAACCGGCACCTCCAGGTGCTGCCAACCACAAGCCACTACAGCTCCGCCTGCTGTGGAACCTCTCGCTGCAACCACGGCTACTCTCCACATGGCTCTGCACGGCTCCACCGCTGCCGCTTGTCACCTTTGTGACCCCGCCGAGTCACAGCAGACGCTTGTCAATTTCGTAACCCCGCCGAGTTACCGCTAGACGCTTGTCACCTTCGTGGCTCTGCCACAGCAATTAACTCCACGTGTGCTAGCGGGATTGTTGCCAAAATTCTCCACCAATTGTAAGGTTTCTCTCACTGAGAGTGTTGGGGGACACTCACTTGGCCGCGATATTCAAGCACACGGGCACGGGTTTATAAAACAAAGCAGTCCATGCGGTTTATTAAGCCTCATAAACCGGGTTACGCACAGTTCATAACATGAAACACAACAGGCACCAACTGGTAATATTTACTTGCAGCTTCTAACACTTCAGTGTACGGCTTTGCCTCACGGACACTAACACGCTGGTCCTCCCTTAACCAGTTCCCAAGGGAGACCACATAGTTCATAGACTTCACAAGCACTACGGCCTGTACGATACCTGACGGGAGCTCCGGCTCCACCTGCTGACTCCTCGCCAGTCCACACCTCCGGGTAAGCTGCCTTACAGGGATCACCAACTTGCCTGGCCGGCACACACTAGTCAGTCCAGACCTCACCGAAGGACTCCAGCTTCCCCAGTTCCACTGTGCACGGCTCCGGGATCCGGTCCTCCTACTAGGACCTCCCACGCCAGCAGGTGCTTTCCAGGAAGCCTCCTCCCAGGCTTCCAACACAGGAACACACCGAGCCCTCAGGAACTCCCTCAGGGATTTTGCACTTGGACCCTTCAGGTCCAAACACTGGAACCACACAGGAACATGTGACCCACACTCTGGTCACGTTATGTACCTGTAACCACACCCACAGTAATGGATCACATGGACTGGTCACGTGATCCTGACATCACTGCAGGTCAATTCTCACGGCCTCAATACAACTCCGTGCAGATTCCAAGGAGACCATGCAGCGCCCCCTACCTGTTACAGGGGTTACTGCATCACATATATCACAGAGCTTACATACATAACTGTGAAAAAGACCTTGATACTGAATTTCAGGACTGGGAGGTAGATCAAATTTACAAAAATTCGCATGGCCCATCTAGTTGTATAAGAGTACAGGAAAATTCGTATAAAATAGTCACTAGATGGTACACTACCCCAACTCTATCTCATCTTTGGTATCCTAATTCTTCACCAACCTGTTGGAGATGTACTAAAGACGTTGGTACTTTTCTGCATATGTGGTGGTCTTGTGAAATACTACAAACTTTTTGGAAAGAAGTATTAAAACATATAACTAAAATATGCAAATTACTACATCCACCCTCCCTGACACTCATTTTTTTAAACTGGAAGGGGGACAACTCGAAATATAAAAATAAATCCCTGTTGGCTTTCCTTCTATCAGCAGCTAAGCTTCTTATCCCAGTCCACTGGTTGACTAAAAGCTGCCCGAGCATTTCGGATTGGGTCAACAAAGTGGACCAGTTATACTATATAGAAGAAATTTCTGCTTTCACTTTTTTCTCACAAGAGAAATTCCACACAACATAGGTCCCCTGGAAATCTTTCAGATCTAGTGATGAGTATTTGGCTCTCATTAACAATTAGAAATCTCTTTAGAGGTTTGGATCTCTTCCTAATCCAGAAATGAACGTGTCGATGTCCCCCCTCTAAATCCCTTGCACCTATTTTACGATAAGCCGAACCCTCCCCTTCTAGTGAATCTATCACCTACCCCCTTTCTCCTCTTCTTTCTTTCTTTCTATTTACAGTATGTGTGTATTGGTTAAATGTCGCATTAATGTGGAGTTGTTTTTGGTTTCTGATCTAGCCTTCGGGAAGTCACAAGACTTCAAATCTGAACTTTCTTAATGATTGCATCTTACTGTAATCTTATGTTTATCCACATGTTTATCTACATGTTCATCACTAATGTTACATGTTATTATTGAACTAGCCTTCCCGAGATTGGGTTATATGTCATACTGATGTATCTCAAATCCACATGTTACCATTTACCTATCTGTTATTTGTGTAAAACTAATAAAAAGAAACTTAAAACAAACGAAGACTGACTTCCAAACTGTTTTGTTCACCGATGAGTGCCGCGCAACGCTCGATGGTCCAGATGGATGGAGTGGAGGATGGCTGGTTGATGGACACCCCATGAAAACACGGCTAAGGTGCCAACAAGGAGGTGGAGTAATGTTTTGGGCTGGAATCATGGGGAGAGAGATTGTCGGCCCCTTTATGATCCCTGAAGGGGTAAAGATGAACTCCATAATCTATGTGGAGTTTCTAAAACAACACTTCCTGCCATGGTTCAAGAGGAAGAACCGCAGCAAGATCATTTTCATGCATGATAATGCACCATCTCATGCTGCAAAAAACACATCTGCATCTCTGGCTGCTATGGGCATAAAAGAGGACAAACTTATGGTGTGGCCACCATCTTCCCCTGACCTCAACCCCATTGAGAACCTCTGGAGCATCATCAAAAGGAGCAGGGCTGCCACTAGAAATTTCGGGGCCCCATACTGGCAACATTTTCGGGGCCCCATTAAGACTCCGCCCAGGCTCCACCCCAGCCCCGCCTCCAACCCTCGAACTGTCTACAGCACCACCGCTGACTCTTGGAAAAACTACACTTCTCACCAATCACACATTAACAGTTCCCATCACCAGATCACACACATAGCCAGCAGATTTTGTTTTGGCCAAAAGGTTTTTTTAATCTGCCACGATGACAAGGTAGAGTCTTTTGGCCGGGCCCTACTCTACTCTAACTTATTAAACATTTGTTAAAATATGCAATACAATTTAGGTATATTTTTATTTATTTTTCAATTTTTCAAATGACCAATAATTCCACATACAAGGGACAAATAACACAACACCATGACCAGACACCACATTATCACCATAGTGACCTATAATACTATCTACAAGGAATAAATACTGCCACACCATGTGCAGACCACATATTACCACCACAGTGACCGAACAATATCGCATACAAGGGACAAATACCAAAGCAGCATGTACAGACCACATATTACCACCACATGGTGACCAACTACATACAAGGAACAAATACCAACACAACATGACCAGACCACATATTACCACCACACGGTGACCGAATAATAGCACGTACAAGGAACAAATTTTCACCACAGCATGACCAGACCACATATTACCACCAAATAGTGACCAAATAATAGCACATACAAGGAACAAATACCGCCACACCATGGCCGGACAACATATTACCACCACATTGTGACTGAATAGTACAATACTGATCATTAATAAAAAAAAAAATACTATCACCATAAGTGCTATTATACATAGGAGATCTGTACTTAGTATGCAGTGTCTGTGTACAGGTAATACAGTGGTCACCGATGCCATTATACACAGGAGCTCTATATATAGTGTCAGTGTACAGGTAATACAGGGATCACCAGTGACCTTATACACAGGAGCTCTATATATAGTGTCAGTGTACATGTAATACAGGGATCACTAGTGACATTATACACAGGAGCTCTGTATACAGTGTTTAGTGTACAGATAATATAGTGATCACCAGTGACATTATACACAGGAGCTCTGTATACAGTATATGGTGTCAGTGTATAGGTAATACAGGGATCACTAGTGACATGATACACAGGAGCTCTGTATACAGTATATAGCGTATGGTGTCAGTGTACAGGTAACATACTGACTCACCAGTGATGTCTCTAGCTGAAGTCCTTCATCTTTGCGTTTCTTTTTAGTCCAGCGCAGACCGCCATCACTTCTTTCAGCCAGGACTCGTCTCTGCATAAAATAACAGTTATCTAGAGCACCGCTTTCAGAGCACATTCCCCACTTTTTTCCTTTCTTCTACACTACCCATCTGAATACAGACATTCACCCACCATTAATATATACTGTAATTGGTTATTATGCAACCCACCATTCCAAATATAAATTATAATACGCCACTGAGCCCCTTCTAGCTATACATAGCCACTTTCCCCATTTAATATATAAATTAATTAGCACCTGTACTCTTTCTCCCAATTTATTTCCAGTCACTTTATCCTCAACGATCCCACTATGCACCTCCCGCTCTAACCCTAACTCCGATTCATTATAGTTACATGCCCCTTCTGCCTCAATTCATTGTCATGTCTTCTCTCTCTCCCACCCTCTATTCATTATCAACTGCTCTTCCCCACCCTCAAAATTCATTATTTGCTCTCCCTACCTTCAATATACCATTGGCTCTCCCCACCCCCACCTACAAATCAATTGCTGTCCACCGTCCCTCACACTCACTTGATGTGCATGCAGTCCCCATCACCCTTACTTTATCATTTGCAGCCCCCTATCATTTCATCATGTGCAGTACCCCCTCAAACACAATTCATCATCTGCAGCCCCCTATCATTTCATCATGTGCAGTGCCCCGTCAACCACACTTCATCATTTGCAGCCCCCTATCATTTCATCATGCGCAGTGCCCCCTTAAACACACTTCATCATCTGCAGCCCCCTATCATTTCATCATGTGCAGATCCCCCTCAACCACACTTCATCATCTGCAGCCCCCTATCATTTCATCTTGCGCAGTGCCCCCTTAAACACACTTCATCATCTGAAGCCCCCTATCATTTCATCATGCGCAGTGCCCCCTCAAACACACTTCATCATCTGCAGCTCCCTATCATTTCATCATGCGCAGTGCCCCCTCAACCACACTTCATCATCTGCAGGCTCACTCTCACCCACCTCACCCATTTAAAAAAACAAAAATAAAAATGTTTTTTATACTTACCTCAGTCGTTCCCGTCCGTCTAGTGTTTCCAGCAGTGAAGCAGCAGCTAGAATGTATGGGCTGCTGAGAGGACCTGACAGGAGCCCCTACATTCTAGCACATTCACTACTGAGACTGCTAGAATCAGAGGCGTAGCTAGGGTTTCAACTTAGGGGGGCGCGAAACATCTGAGTGGGCCCTTAACCAGCTAACCCTGATTACAGCTACGGTTGAGCACTTATTGTGAATATAGGGGAACCTCAGAATATGACCCTACTGTTATTGAAAATAAATCTCTATACAAAAACGAACATTGATTTTACCGCCATATTGTGATAATATGCAACTTTGATGGTCACAATACTCCGAGTGCCCCTATAACAATGATGCTTAAGTGCCCACTTAACATTTAATAATGTCCCCTAAGTTCCCCCTTGTACTGCTCCATTATACAGTATGGTGAGCTTAAAGCTTCCATATACACTGTATAATGATTCTATAACTCCCCCATACACCGTATGGTGTTCCCACTTCTCCCCTATTTACACAGTATGATGTTCCCACTGCTCCCCTATAGATAATGAGCCCAATGCTCCCCTATACACAGTATAATGCTGACAGAACTCCACTATAGAAAGTAGAATGCCCCCCAGAGCTCCCCTATTATTATTATTATTATTATTATTTATTGTTATAGCGCCATTTATTCCATGGCGCTTTACAAGTGAGGAGGGGTATACGTAATAACAAGTACAATAATCTTGAACAATACAAGTCATAACTGGTACAGTAGGAGAGAGGACCCTGCCCGCGAAGGCTCACAATCTACAAGGGATGGGTGAGAATACAGTAGGTGAGGGTAGAGCTGGTCATGCAGCGGTTTGGTCGATCGGTGGTTACTGCAGGTTGTAGGCTTGTCGTATACAGTGTAATGGGCCAACAGCTCCCATATGCACAATATGCCTTCACAGTTTCCTATACACAGTATGATGGGCCGGCAGCTGCCGTCAAACAGTATGATGTCCCTCACAGTTCTCCTGTACACAGTATGATGGGCCCACAGCTTCCTTATACACAGTATGATGGGCCCACAGCTTCCTTATACACAGTATGATGGGCCCGCAGCTCCCGTATACACAGTATGATGGGCCCACAGCTCCCTTATATGTAGTATGATGGGCCCGCAGCTCCCATATATACAGTATGATGGGCCCGCAGCTCCCTTATACACAGTATGATGGGCCCACAGCTTCCTTATACACAGTATGATGGGCCTGCAGCTCCCGTATACACAGTATGATGGGCCCACAGCTCCCTTATATGTAGTATGATGGGCCCGCAGCTCCCATATATACAGTATGATGGGCCCGCAGCTCCCTTATACACAGTATGATGGGCCCACAGCTTCCTTATACACAGTATGATGGGCCCGCAGCTCCCGTATACACAGTATGATGGGCCCGCAGCTCCCTTATATGTAGTATGATGGGCCCGCAGCTCCCATATATACAGTATGATGGGCCCGCAGCTCCCTTATACACAGTATGATGGGCCCGCAGCTCCCGTATACACAGTATGATGGGCCCGCAGCTCCCGTATACACAGTATGATGGGCCCGCAGCTCCCGTATACACAGTGTGATTGGCCCGCAGCTCCCTTATACACAGTGTGATGGGCCCACAGCTCCCGTATACACATTATGATGGGCCCGCAGCTCCCGTATACATTGTATGATGGGCCCACAGCTCCCTTATACACAGTATGATGGACCCGCAGCTCCCGTATACACAGTATGATGGACCCGCAGCTCCCGTATACACAGTATGATGGGCCCGCAGCTCCCGTATACACAGTATGATGGACCCCAGCTCCCTTATACAGAGTATGATGGGCCCGCAGCTCCCGTATACACAGTATGATTGACCCCCAGCTCCCTTATACACAGTATGATGGGCCCACAGCTCCCTTATACATAGTATGATGGGCCCGCAGCTCCCGTATACATAGTATGATGGATTCACAGCTCCCGTATACACAGTATGATGGACCCCCAGCTCCCTTATACACAGTATGATAGGGCCGCAGCTCCTGTATACACAGTATGATGGGACCACAGCTCCCTTATACACAGTGTGATGGGCCTGCAGCTCCTCTATACACAGTATGATGGGACCACAGCTCCCTTATACACAGTATGATGGGCCCGCAGCTCCCTTAAACACAGTGTGATGGGCCCGCAGCTCTCTTATACACAGTATGATGAGCCCACAGCTCCCTTATACACAGTATGATGAGCCCACAGCTTCCTTATACACAGTATGATGGGCCCGCAGCTCCCTTATACACAGTATGATGAGCCCACAGCTCCCTTATACACAGTATGATGGACTCACAGCTCCCTTATACACAGTATGATGGACCTGCTGCAGCTCCCTTATACACAGTATGATGGACCTGCAGCTCCCGTATACACAGTATGATGGACATTTACTCATCCTCCGGCGTATTCAGTATTTTGTGGCACTGCTGCAGTGCCGCTGCTCAAACTTGTGAGCGCAGCTTCTGACAGGCCAGAAGTTAGAAGCTATGTCACAAGCGCTCAATGTAAGACTATGAGGCTATGTGCACTTTGTTGCGGATTTACTGCGGATTTCCTGTGTTTTTTGTGCAGATTTCACCTGCGTTTTACCACCTGCGGAATCCTATACAGGAGCAGGTGTAAAATGCTGCGGAATCTGCAAATAGAACTGACATGCTATGGAAAATACAATGCAGCGTTTCCGCACCATGTGCACTGTGGATTTGGTTTTCCATAGGTTTAAATGGTACTGTAAACCAGATGGAAAACTGCTGCAGATCCGCAGCGGCCAATCCGCACCGTGTGCACTTAGCCTGAGAGTGAGAAAGAGGCCAGAACGAGGCTCCCACAGACTCACACTCATTAGTGACCTCTGCGCTGCTCCATGAAACACTGGCGCCTCGGACAGGCCACAAACTGCAGGAGACGGAGCCGAGCGGAGACTAAAACAGATGAAGACGCCAGAAGGTGAGTATCAGACAGGGGGCAGGGGACGCGGATTTTCAGCACCTGGAAGTGGTGCTGTAAATGTGATGCAGCTCTTGGTTACTGTATGCGGGCTCCTTATACTAACACTCATAAAATATCCAGGTGGTACGTATCAAAGGCCCCCTACCCCCCATCTCCAGCCTCCCCGTACATATACTATCATAACATTATAATATTCAGCCCCCAGTGACCTGTCCCCCTCCCCCACAATACCCCGATCGTCTCACAACCACCCCTCAGTGCCCTGTCCCACCTCACCCACCTTCAGCCCCCACAACACCCCCATGGTCTCACATTCACCCCCCAGTGCCCTGTCTCCCCTCCCCCACAACACCCCCATGGTCTCACATTCACCCCCCAGTGCCCTGTCTCCCCTCCCCCACAATACCCCCATGGGCTCACATTCACCCCCAAGTACCCTGTCCCCCCTCACTCACTTTCAGCCCCCACAATACCCCAACGGTCTCATAGTGACATACCTGAATTTAATAAACCTAAAATGTCCCATCCCCAGCACTTACTGATAACGTTTGCACTGCAGGACCAGGAAGTGTCAGTGAAATGCAGAGTGTGGGCACTAGGACCCAGCGTGCCTGAGCCAATCCCAGCGTGCACAGAGTGAGGAAAACTGCAGCCAGGAAAAGCTTCATGATCAGGTCAGAGGGGGCGAAACCATTCATTGCAGGGGGAGACTGCAGCCAGCCACTGTGCTAGTAGCCAGCGTGCAGCTTGTCAGACGGGAGCAGACGTTATACTGCTCTGCTCCTATGTGTTCTGCCTCGTCATAGAAGTGGCCCTGCCCTGGCTCCCTGCGGGCCCCTGCATGTGACAGGGCCCGGGGCGATCCCCCCTACGCTACTGGCTAGAATGGATGGGCTGTAGTCAGGACCTGCAGGGAGCCCATACATTCTAGCTACAGCCGAGCAGGAGCTGCGCAGCCGACTAGGTAAGACGGCCTGCACAGCTCCAAGACGGCTCCCGGGCCCCAGCACCGACATGTGCGCCGCAGTGCATAGTATTTTAGTGCATGATGGGGCCCGATCAGTAGAACCACAACAGTGGGGCCCCAGATCTGCGGGCCCCTCTGTGTACTGCTGCTGACCGGGCCCCATACAGCAGTAATGGCTGTCATGCCCTGATGGCGGCCCTGAAAAGGAGTGTCTATGATGGCGGGAGGCAGTTCACATCTAAGCAACAGCTCTGGGAGGGTATTCTGTCCACATGCAAAACAAATGAAGCAGAAACCATCCAAAAACTGACAAATTCAATGGACGAGAGAGTTCAGAAGCTTTTTTCGAACAAGGAGTCCTATGTGCAAATGTAACATCACCTAGAATAAAGTTTTCACTTGAAAACTGTTTGATTTCATTTTGTAATAAGCTGATAATGCTTATAACTTCACAATTGACCTTTTTTTGTTCAAAATAAAAAAAAGAGGTTGAAAACTCTGCTGTGCATAATAATTTGGAACATGCATTTTGAGTGTTTATTTTTTTTTTAAAAGATACTGTTTTCATAGGCAGTTTTTTCCAAAACATTGCAATTATACTAGAATAGTAGATGACTGGAAAATAACAATGACTGCAATTCAGATAGGTAATTTAGAGAAAATATGAGGAAATATTATTTGCATAATAATTTGGAACACAGTGTATATATAGACTGTATATATGTTATAAGGAATATTTGAGGCCATGGAACCATTCTATGTCCATTTTGCAAGCCGTCGAGAAAATTTCGCCATACGGATGCCACACGGATGGCACACGGATAATTGTAGGAGAAAAAATTGCATCCTCGCATTGAATACGGATCACTGTTCAGGAAATTTTCTGCTTATCTCGGCCATCAAAAACGGACTGTATTTTTATATGTTGTGTGTGACTCCGGCCTAACTCCCAAACTGATTGCATTGTTTACTGACAAGGTATAAAACATTTTGAAAACACACCTAATACATTATTAACGACATTTTACCATGTTTATTTTCACACATGGAAATAAGTGATTTTTCCTTTTCGCTTCTGAACTATACAGAGTTCTGATATTTTATTTCAGATTATGTGCAGAACTTGAACTTGATTCATTTGACTACTTGTGGTTCAAGGTAAGCTGATTCTGTGAATAATTAATGTCTTACTGGATGTAGTTGACAACATTCTGGCCATGAAGTACATTTTGATGATAGTTCTAGCAAGTTACTGGTGAAACTCTTCCAAGGTTCTGTTAACATACAAAAATAAGCGATTTACGTGAATAACTTCTGAACTACACATAGAGTTGATAATTTTTTTGGCAAATATTGTTCAGGACATTGAGCTGGTCATTTTGAGTACTAGTGGTCTAGAGTACCTGTTTTCAAATTGAACTTACGTATGATTGAGTGTGTTTGATTATGCGCGACATAAGCGATTTACGTGAATAACTTCTGAACTACACAGAGTTGATAATTTTTTTGGTAAATATTATTCAGGACATTGATATGTTCATTTTTAATACTAGTGGTCAAGGGTACCTGTTTTCAAATTGAATTTACGTACGATTGAGTGCGTTTGATTATGTGCGGCATAAGCTATTTACGTGAATAACCCAGGACCACAAGTAGTCAAAATAAACATCTCAAAGTCCTGATCAAAATTTTACCCAAACAATATCCACTCTATGTATAATTAACCATACATGAAAATCGAATAGCTAACTAATAACAAATAGCTAACTGCCATATATGAAAATCGAATAGCTAACTAATAACTAATAGCTAACTGCCATACATGAAAATCGAATAGCTAATAACTAATAGCTAACTGCAGACTAACTTGAGTCCGGTGAGTCCAGGCTGGAACTTCAGACTTAAATAAGTTGTCCACTACAATAATTTTTTTTTTTTCATAAATCTTGCAATTATGTGCTACTGAAAACATCCACTGTCTTTATTTTAGCAATATTACCTTTTATCATGCTGTAGCAGCACATCTTCAGTGCTGGATCTAGCTCTCATGGGGTTAATCGACAACCTCCTTTCTCCTGAGTTATTGTGCTCTAATACTACAAGTTCCATGATGCATTGCACTGCCACTAAGCAGGAACCTCCTCTAGCTTCAAAAAGATTTGTGATGTCATTTCTGTCCAACCTCCTCTTTTACATTTGTCCAACGCACACTCCATTACACACAGATGTCTCTCTCTAACATCATGTCCTCCCTCTATCTGAAACTGAACCTGTCAAAAACTGAACTCCTCGTGTTCTCTCCCTCTACTAACCTACCTTTGCCTGACATTGCCATCTCCGTGTGCGGTTCCACCATTACTCCAAAGCAACATGCCCGCTGCCTTGGGGTCATCCTTGATTCCGAGCTTTCATTCATCCCCCACATCCGATCACTGGCTCGCTCTTCCTATCTGCATCTCAAAAACATTTCTAGAATTCGCCCTTTTTTTACTTTCGACTCTGCAAAAACTCTTATTGTCTCACTTATTCATTCTCGTCTGGACTATTGTAAATCTCTACTAATCGGCCTCCCTCTTACCAAACTCTCCCCGCTCCAATCTGTCCTGAATGCTGCTGCCAGGATCATATGCCTCACCAACCATTACACCGATGCCTCTACCTTGTGCCAGTCATTACACTGGCTACCCATCCACTAAAGAATCCAGTACAAAACTACTACCCTCATCCACAAAGCACTCCATGGCTCAGCACCACCCTACATCTCCTCTCTGGTCTCAGTCTACCACCCTACCCGTGCCCTCCGCTCCGCTAATGACCTCAGGTTAGCATCCTCAATAATCAGAACCTCCCATTCCCGTCTCCAAGACTTTACACGTGCTGCGCCAATTCTTTGGAATGCACTACCCAGGTTAATACGATTAATCCCCAATCCCCACAGTTTTAAGCGTGCCCTAAAAACGCATTTGTTCAGACTGGCCTACCGCCTCAACGCATTAACCTAACTATCCCTGTGTGGCCTAAAAAAAATAAAAAAATAAATAAAAATAAACATTATCAGGTTCCTCTCATCATGTTCTCATACACTTTATGCAGTTAATAGCCCTCTGTGTCTGTACTGCTACATACTTAGGCAGTTAACTGGTTCATGCAGCTTTACATGAACACCCGAGCCTTACACTATGGCTGGTCCGAACAACTAAAGCAATTGTTACCATCCACCTCTCGTGTCTCCCCTTTTCCTCATAGTTTGTAAGCTTGCGAGCAGGGCCCTCATTCCTCCTGGTATCTGTTTTGAACTGTGATTTCTGTTATGCTGTAATGTCTATTGTCTGTACAAGTCCCCTCTATAAGTTGTAAAGCGCTGCGGAATATGTTGGCGCTATATAAATAAAAATTATTATTATAGATAGATAGATAGATAGATAGATACAGAGATATAGGATGGATAGATAGATACATACAGATATATCTATATATCTATGTCTATTTCCATAGATATGTCCATATCCATGTTTCTAAACCCCCTTCACCCCTGGAGCTTTTTTCGTTTATCTCTCCCCTTCTTTCCAGAGCCATAATGTTTCCATCAATATGGCCATGTGAGGGCTTATCTTTTGCGGGACAAGTTCTACTTTTGAACGACACCATTGGTTTTACCATGTCGTGTAACAGAAAATGTGAAAAAAAAGTCAAAGTGCGATGAAATTGCAAAAAAAGTGCAATCCCACACTTATTTTTTGCTTGGCTTTTTTGCTAGGTTCACTAAATGCTAAGGCTGTGCACACGTTGCGGATTTGATTGCAGATCCGCAGGGTTTTTTGCTGCCCAGAGTTGCATCAAATCCGCAGTGTAGTGCTCAACCAATGTAAGTCTATGGGAGCAGCAGACTTGTTGTGCACATGCTGCGGAAAAAGACACACCGAAACGCAGCTTTTTTTTTTCAGCAGCATATCACTTCTTTTTTTGCCAAACTGCAGCGTTTCTGTACCCATAGACTTTCATTGAGTCGGGCACATCTGCAGCAAAACCGCAGATGTAAAACAGAGCTGCAGTTTAGATGCGGATGTGGGTCCGAGAAACGCTGCAGTTCGGGAGGAGGGAAGTGTGTGGGCGGTGATGGTGTGCGTGTATGTGTGTGCGGACGGGGTCTGCGGGACTGTTCGGGTGTGTGCGGGACTGTTCGGGTGTGTGCGGGGCTGTGCGGGGGGTCTTTTGGGGTGTGTGCAGGCATCATCTGATGGGACTACAAGTACGCAGCATCCAATTTGCAGCTAATTTGGATGTAATCTGGACAGTGGACACGCACCCTACACTATCCATACATCTATCAATAGATATATCTATCCAGATATATCTATAGATAGATATAGGAATAGATAGATGTATGCATCTATAGATCTATCTATATGTAGCTCTGTCTATCCATTTCATCTATCATCTATATGTCTATCTATCTGTGTGTAATTGAGTGTGGGTTGGACAAATGTAAAAGAGGAGGTTGGACAATAATGACATCACAAATCTTTTTTTTGTTCAATAATACATCTTTATTTAGCTTTCAAAAATGCATACAAAAACGCACAAAAAACACGCAAAAACCGCACCAAAAAAAATTAAAAAATGCATCAAAAGCGCGAAAAAACTCCACAAAAAACTGCATCAAAACTGCAGCAAAAACTGCATCAAAACCGCACCAACAACAGCATCAAAACTGCACCAAAAACTGTATCAAAACCCCACCAACAACAGCATCAAAACCGCACCAAAAACTGCATCAAAACCGCATCAAAACCGCACCAAAAACTGCATCAAAACCGCACCAAAAACGGCATCATAAGGGTATGTGCACACGCTGCGGATTTTGCTGCGGAACCGCAGCGTTTCCGCAGCTGTGGGTCCGCAGTGGTTTCCCATGAGTTTACAGTACAATATAAACCTATGGGAAATGAATTCCGCAGTGTACATGCTGCGGAAAAAACGAGCGGAAACGCATCGGTTTATATTCCGCAGCATGTCATTTCTTTGTGCGGATTGCGCTGCGGGTTTAAACCTGCTCCAATAGAAAACTGCAGGTGTAAATCCGCAGCGGAAACCGCTATAGAAACCGCGATAAATCCGCAGTAATAACCACAGCGGTTTTGCACTGCGGATTTATCAAATCCGCTGCAGAAAATTCCGCAGCGGAATCCGCAGCGTGGGCACATGGCCTAAACGCACAAAAAACTGCTTCAAAACCGCACCAAAAACTGCATCAAAACCACACCAAATACTGCATCAAAACCGCACCAAATACTGCATCAAAAGTTCGCCAAAAACTGCATAAAAAAGCATCAAAAACCTGAATCAAAACCACGCAAAAAAGCACCAAATACTGCAGCAAAAACTGAATCAAAACCGCGCAAAAACCGCACCAAAAACTGCATCAAAACTGCTCCAAATATTGCATCAAAAATGCATCAAACCCTCACCAAGAACTGTATCAAAAACTGCAGCAAAACGGCACCAAAAACAGCATCAAAACTGCACCAACAACAGCATCAAAACCGCACCAAATACTGCATCATAACCGCACCAAAAACTGCATCAAAACAGCACCAAATACTGCATCAAAACCACACCAAATACTGCATCAAAACTGCACCAAAAACTGAATCAAAACCGCACCAAAAACAGCATCAAAACCGCACCAAAAACTGCATCAAAACCGCACCAAAAACTGCATCATAACCGCACCAAAAACTGCATCAAAACTGAATCAAAAACTGCATCAAAACTTCACCAAAAACTGCATAAAAAAGCATCAAAAACCTGAATCAAAACCACGCAAAAAACCGCACCAAATACTGCAGCAAAAACTGAATCAAAACCACGCAAAAACCGCACCAAGAACTGCATCAAAACCACACAAAAAACCCGCATGAAAACCACGCAAAAAATATGAAAAAAACGTGAAAAAAATGCATAAAAAACGCAGCTGCGTTTTCAGCAAGGAGATGCAGATTTTGTGCAGAAAATTCTGCACCCAAATCTGCAACGTGTGCACACAGCATAAAATTGACCTGCCATTATGATTTTCCAGGTCATTACGAGTTCATAGACACCAAACACGTGTAGATTATTTTTTATCTAAGTGGTAAAAAAAAATTCAAAACTTTGCTAAAAAGAAATAAAATAATTGCGCCGTTTTCCGATACCCGTAGCGTCTATATTTTCTGAGATATTGGGTCGGGTGAGGGCTAATTTTTTGCTCGCCGAGCTGACGTTTTTAATGATACCACTTTTGTGCAGATACGTTCTTTTGATTGCCCATTATTGCATTTTGATGCAATGTCACGGCGACCAAAAAAACATAATTTTTTTTGTTGTAATGAAAACAACTGACATGTTGCTCACCGCCGAAGCCCACCTCAAAGCGTGGGGATAATGCCAGCTGATGTACTATTCCGTCAGCTGGCAGAAAGGGGTTAATGGACAATATGTTTCAGTAAAAAAAAAACGAAGAAAAAAAAATATGGCGTGGGCTCCCGCGAAATTTTCTGCGCCAGAGGGGGAAAGCCGACAGCCGAGGGCCAATATTTGTAGCCTGCTATGAATATCAGCCCGCAGCTGTCTGCGTAGCCTTTACTGGCTATTAAAATAGGGGGACCCCCCAAAAAAATGACGTGGGGTCCCCCTATATTTCATAGCCAGAAAGGCTACGCAGACAGCTGCGGGCTGATATTCATAGCCTAGAGAGGGGCCATGGATATTGGCCCTCCCCCCAGCTACAAATACCAGTCCGCAGCCGCCCCAAAAATGGCGCATCTGTAAGATGCGCCAATTCCGGCACTTAGCCCCTATCTTCCCACTCCGGTGTAGCGGTGGGATATGGGGTAATAAGGGGTTAATGTCACCTTGCTATTGTAAGGTGACATTAAGCCGGGTTAATAACGGAGAGGCGTCAATAAGACGCCTATCCGTTATTAATCCAATAGTATTAAAGGATTAATAAAACACACACACATTAGGGAAAAAGTATTTTAACCCCTTCACCCCCAGAGCTTTTTCCGTTTTTTCGTTTTTGTTTTTCGCTCCCCTACTTCCCAGAACCATAACTTTTTTATTTTTCAGTCAATATGGCCATATGAGGGCTTATTTTTTGCGGGACGAGATGTACTTTTGAACGATACCATTGGTTTTACCATGCCATGTAACAGAAAATGGGAAAAAAATTCCAAGTGTGATGAAATTGCAAAAAAAAGTGCAATCTCAGACTTGTTTTTCGTTTGGCTTTTTTGCTAGGTTCACTAAATGCTAAAACTAACCTGCCATTATGATTCTCCAGGTCATTACGAGTTCATAGACACCTAACATGTCTAGTTTATGTTTTATCTAAGTGGTGGATAAAAATTCCAAAGTTTGCAAAAAAAAAAAGTGTGCGATTTTCCGATACCCGTAGCGTCTCCAATTTTCGTGATCTGGGGTCAGGTGAGCGCTTCTTTTTTGCATGCCAAGCTGTCATTTTTAATGATACCATTTTGGTGTAGATACGTTCTTTGATCGCCCGTTATTGCACTTTAATGCAATGTCGCGGCGACCAAAAAACCGTAATTTTGGCGTTTTGATTTTTTTTCTCGCTACGCCATTTAGTGGTCAGGTTAATCCTTTGTTTTTATTGATAGATCGGGCGATTCTGAACGCGGTGATACCAAATATGTGTAGGTTTGATTTTTTTTTAATTGTTTTATTTTGATTGGGGCGAAAGGGGGGTGATTTAAACTTTTATATATTTTTTATATTTTTAAACACTTTTTTTTTTTTTTTTGGCATGCTTCAATAGCCTCCATAGGAGGCTAAAAGCATGCACTACACGATCGGCTCTGCTACATAGAGGTGAAGTACAGATCACCTCTATGTAGTAGAAATGGTGGTGTACTTTGAGCGCCGACCACAGGGTGGCGCTCAAAGCAATCGGCCATCAACAACCATAGAGGTCTCAAGGAGACCTCTGGTTGTTATGGCAATGCACCGCTGACCCTTGATCATGTGACGGGGGTCAGCGGTGTGAGCACTTCCGGCCGTGCAGCCGGGAGTGCTAGTTAAATGCCGCTGTCAGCGCTTGACGGCGGCATTTAACTAGTTAATGGGGGCGGGCGGATCGCGATTCCGCTCGCGCTCATTGCGCACACACGTCAGCTGTACAAAACAGCTGACATATTGCGGCTTTAAGGTGGGCTCACCGCCGGAGCCCACCTTAAAGCAGGGGATCTGCCAGCTAACGTACTATTCCGTCAGCTGGCAGAAAGGGGTTAATATTCTTCATTTAAGCATACTTACCATACTTCGGCGCCTGCAAAAAATGTAAAATAATAAACCGTATACTACCTGTCCACCGTAGTCCAATTAATAACGAGTGTCCCATGACGATCTCCCCTATAGAACAGTGACATCGGGTGATGTCACTGCTCTATAGGACCCTATGTGACACACTGACAGGAGACAATGGCTCCTGCAGTGCATCACTGAGAGGTTACTATAGTTCACTGGTCTCACTTTATGGCAAAAAGCTGCGTGGGAACTTTCTCACACAGCAATACCAAAAGTGAGACTAGGGACTATTTTCTCACAGGGGCGTAGGAATACATTGTGGGGAAAACATTGTGGAAGGATACCTTCCATCATTGTATTCCTGGAGCCCCTGGAGAGCGGTCGCATCAGCTGATGCTCCTGCTCTCCACGGGAGATCGGCGAGGGACACTCGTTTTAATTGGATTTCTGCGGATCAGGGAGTATAGTGTTTGTTTATTATTTTAATATTTTTTACAGGTAACACTGGCTTCGAGGAACAAAGTGACAAGTGATAGTGAGTATGTACTCTATGTTTTATGTGCTGTACGTCTGTATGTATGTTGTATGTATGTACTGTATGTATGTACTGTATGTGGCATGTTGCATGTCGTATGTTGCATGTCGTCGCATGTTGCATGTTTCATGTCACATGTTGCATGTCGTCACATGTTGCATGTTCTCGCATGTTGCATGTTGTCGCATGGTGCATGTCGCATATCACATGTCTCATGTTGCATGTTGTCGCATGTCACATGTTGTCACATGTCGCATGCCCTCGCATGTTGTATGTCGCATTTCGTTGCATGTCACATGTTGCATGTTGTTGCATGCCGTCGCATGTTGCATGTTGTCGCATGTTGCATGTCGTTGCATGTCGTCACATGTCACATGTTGCATGTCATTGCATGTCGTCGTATGTTGTCGAATGTTGCATGTCGCCGCATGTCACCGCATGTCACATGTCGCATGTCGTCGCATGTCGTCGCATGTTGCATGTCGTCGAATGCTGCATGTCGTCGAATGCTGCATGTCGTCGCATGTTGCATGTCACATGTTGTCATATGTCGCATGCTGCCACATGTTGCATTTCGCATGTCATCTCATGTCACATGTCGCATGTTGTCACATGTTGCATGTTGACGCATGTCACATGTCGTTGCATGTCACATGCCGTCACATGTTGTTGCATGTTGCATGTGGCATGTTGCATGTCGTCGCATGTTGCATGTAACATTTTGCATGTCATATGTCGCATTCCCTCTCATGTCGCCACATGTTGCATGTCACATGGTGTATGTTGTATGTCTGTATGTACTGTGTCTGCATGTTGTATGTACTGTATGTCTGTATGTATGTACGTGTGTGTGTGTGTGTGTGTGTGTTGGTTTTTTTTACATTCAACACATTAGCTGGATGATGGGACTACTACTGTCCCATCATTGGCTAATGTGTCACTCACTGTCACTGTAGCAGGCATCGTCCGATAGGACTTGTAGTCCCATCGGACGACGCCTGCACACAGAGACACACACAGCAATGACGCCTGCAGCAGACCCCAGCACGGCCAGCGGACCCACCGCACCGCCCGGCGTAGCCCCACAGCACATCCCGGCGCCGACACATGCCGGCGCAGGCACCGGCAGATGCCGGCACCACGGCACATCTCGGCGCCGACACATCCCGGCGCAGGCACCGGCACATGCCGGCACCACAGCACATCCAAGCATCACGGCACATCCAAGCATCACGGCACATCCCGACGCGGCACAATGGCAAATCCAGGCACAGCACCACGGCACATCCCGCAGACTCCTCTGCGCCCACCCATCCCAGAACACAGCGTTCACATCCCTACCTACTACCTAGCCCTCTGCTGGATGTCCTCATATGAACTCGAGCGTGGGAACTTTTCACAGGCTCCAGTTCATGAGGACATCCAGCAGAGGGCGCATCACCGCAACTCAAGGTAACTACAGGTCACCCTGCTTTCCATTCATTCCCCTGGTTTTTACAGGCAGGTGCAGCTGCATTAACAGGCTTCTGCTTGTAAAATTAGTTAACCCTTTCAGATGGATTTGCAACGTGGGACAGAACGACAGAAGGTATGGAATATTGTTGTTTGTTTTTTTTTTACTTTGTTTCAGGTGACAAGGGTCTTCAGGTGGATTAAGAGTCTAATAAAATATTACAACAACATCTGTCTTTATTTCATTAAAATACTTTGTAATAATGTGTGTTTTCTTAACCATTTCATACTATTGGATTAATAATGGATAGGTGTCATAATTGACGCCTCTCCGTTATTAATCTGGCTTAATGTCACCTTACAATAGCAAGGTGACATTAACCCTTCATTACCCCATATCCCACCGCTACACGGGAGTGGGAAGAGAGTGGCCAAGTGCCAGAATAGGCGCATCTTCCAGATGTGCCTTTTCTGGGGTGGCTGGGGGCAGATGTTTTTAGCCGGGGGGGGGGGCCAATAACCATGGACCCTCTCCAGGCTATTAATATCTGCCCTCAGTCACTGGCTTTACCACTCTGGTGGAGAAAATTGTGCGGGAGCCCACGCCAATTTTTTCCGTGATTTAACCCTTTAATTTAATAGCTAGAGGGCCCAAATTTTGCACATACACACTACTAACATTATTAGTGTGGAATATGCAAAAAAAAAAGGGATATGAGATGGTTTACTGTATGTAAACCATGTCTCATATCCTGTCGGGTTTGGGAAGGAGATAGCAAAAGCCGGCAATTGAATTGCCGGCTTTTCTCTATAACACCGCTGCGTATTTCTTGCAAGTCACACTGCTGGTTCGTGAGTAATCCATATTTTTCTCGCCCCCATAGACTTTCATTGGCGATTTTTTTGCGCAATACGGTGACAAACGCAGCATGCTGCGATTTTCTACGGCCGTATAATACAGATCCGTAAAATACGGCTGATAGGAGCTGGGCCATAGAGAATCATTGGGCCGTGTGTAATGCGTATTTTACGGACGTATTTTCTTGCGCTCATACGTCCGTAAAACTCGCTAGTGTGACGCCGGCCTAACTGTCCTAAAACCTCTGCCAAACCCGTCACATTTTTGCCCTATGTAATACATTTGTGGTCTTCCCTAGAAATATTAGACACTTTCCCATTCATCTATAAATTAGCTTAATAAACTTGGAACTAAATTAATTAATACAATTGATAATTATCAACGGCTCATTCACACGTTATATTTTCTTATACTAGTGATGATGATATTTTTATTTCTATAGCGCCAACATTTTCTGACCACTTTACAATTAAGCAGGGACATGAACAGACAATAAATATATCACAAAGTGACACAGATCCGCAGGTACAGGAGGAGTGAGGGTCCTGCTCGCAAGCTACAATCTATAAGGAAATAGGGTGGGATGTGCTATCCGTGCTTTTCACAGATAACACTTGTGCCTAAAATAGTGAATGGGGCAGTTCACATGTCCGGGATTGTTTATAGTCCATACAAAATCATGGAGATATGTTCCATACTGATCCAAACGTCAGAACAAAATTGTCAATGCAAGTCTATGGGTCTGTGTAAAAATCGAACAGAACTGTCATCTTAGTGATGTCCGAGTCCGATCTAAACGTCAGATCAAAATACACATATAGCTCAGCCGTGAGACCACCATCGATCCTGGTCAAGTATCCAACATCTTTGGCTGTGAGGCTATGTGCACACGTCAGGATTTCTTGCAGAAATTTCCTGACCAAAACCGGACATTTTCTGCAAGAAATCCTGTGCGTTTTTTCATGTTTTTCTCGCATTTTTTGTGTGGATTTTTTTGCAGATTTTTCCGGGGGTTCCAAATGCAATAATATGGTGGGAAATCCGCAAAAAATCAGCAAAATTAATGAACATGCTGCGTTTTTTACCGCGATGCATTTTTTTCGCGGGAAAAAAAAGTGACATATGCACAAAAATTGCGGAATGCATTCTAAATGATGGGATGCATATGTATGCGTTTTTATAGCGAAAAACGCAAAAAATCCGGAAAGTGTGTACATACCCTGAAACAACCCCATATGATCAGGTTTCCTCTACCAAAACTTGACAGTTCCTTCAATGATTGCAGCCATTGGCCCCGTTTTCCCTTGTTTCTTCCAGACCCATTTGCACCCATCAGAGACTAGTCTGTTGCCTTTCATCTCATCGCTCCAAATCACCCATCTTCAATCTTATACTGTCCATTTGTCATACGTTTTTGCAAACTCAAGCCAACGCTTCTCATCACAATAGTGAAGTTGAAGTCTCTCACCTTATTTGCAGCTTCCAGACTTGTGTAACGTCTGCAGGACAATTGATTGATTTTTGTATGGTTATCCTGAGGAAGGAGTCGGTGGAATCTGAAACGCATCAACAATAAACAATACATTTGTGTATAAGACAGCCAAGATGATTGTCTATAAAATGATGGGAGTCTCACGTTGGAAGCAGTAGTGGATGGTGAGATATGGAGCCTGAAAGTCAAAAGGTCAAAACATTGTTACTCTTTTGCTCGTCAGTGTGTTTGTCTTAGGGTATGTGTCCACGGGCCGTTTTACATCCGGAATAGCAGCGGATTGAACGCTGAGCAGAGCCGCAGCATTCAATCTGCCGCGTCCAGATGTTACAGCATAGTGGAGGGGATTTTATGAAATCCCGTCTCCACTATGCGTGCTAATACGCACCCGGCGGCCCTGCGATTCCGGACATGCGCCGCGTCTTTTTAGATCGCAGCATGTCCGTTTACCTTGCTGCGCCGCTGCAAGGTAAATCACAGGGCCCTATGTGTGGGGTGCGATGATGCCGGATGTGTGCAATGAACACATCCGGCATCATCGTGTCTCCAGAAGGGGGCGGGGCTTAGGGCAGAGCGAGTTTTCCGCTCCGTCCAAAGCGCCGGCCATCCTGAACGTGGACACGCACCCTTAGGATCTTCTTGTGTTTTTAGGGGGTTGATTTGTGGTCTGTTTATTTTATACTTATTATTGGTAATTTTTTAAATATATTTATTTGTGTTAATAATTTTTGATATATTATATTACTACTATATTTTTAATACAGATTGTTATATGGAAAAAAATACATTGAAGAAAAAAAACCTGATATAAACAATAGGTCATTTTCTCATGAGGCCTTCAGCGTAACCTCATTATAATGTGATATTTGCAGGTGATTCATGTTTCGTCCTGAAGGTTTAGAGCTGGAGTGGCCTCTGCTGGTAACACCTAGTACTGCACAACAGATGGAAGCATTTTATTGGTTTCGCCAGTAGGTGTCAGTAGCGCTCAGTGTAACGGCATCACAGAGAGATAAGGAGACGTAATATCAGAATCTGGGGAGATAGTGAGAAAGTACAGGAGGAATATATATATATATATGCTGAGGATAAGATGAAGGAGAGAGGGCACTCACCGGTCTTCTATAAAATCACTTCTTTATTATAAACTTGACATCCAGAGTAAAGGCAGCGGCCGGGGGAGAGAGAAGGAGCAGGGGTGGACGACGGCCGTTTCGCGCTTGTCCTGCGCTTCTACGGGTCGATTAGTGTTCGGGACCGGCAGCAGTTTATAGTGTGCCAGACTGGACACCTCCCACCGCTCGATCCCTCCCACCAACCGGAAACTACACCAAGCACAATGTAAAAACATTAAAAGGACAAATTAAAAACAATTAGTATCGGAGTACACGCATTTACAGAAAGTGCATTACAACAAGACATTAGTGTATTACACAGGAGAATTTCAAAACCGCCGCGCTCAGCGGCGAACCAATCCTGTTTACTTTAAAGGAACAGAGACTCTTGCGCCACCTATAGGAAGATGGACATATCGACCCTGTCATTGAAGCCAAGCGGACCCATGGCGCCACTGCGCAGGATCCACCTGGCCTCACACCTCAGGAGCAGATTGTCCAAATCGCCACCCTGAATGGGCAGGACCACCTTCTCAATACCAGCAAAGGTAAGGCACTCAGTCCTACCTCCATGTTTCTCCCTCATATGGTTAATAAGTCGCGGGACTCCCTTCCCGGACACCACAGACTTACAGTGCTCCCGAAATCGAATATACATCGGCCGAATGGTTTTGCCGATGTAAAAGTACCTGCAAGGGCAAAAAACAATGTACACTATGTGATCAGTCTTACAAGTAATGAAATCATCAACCACATGACTTATGGATCCTATCTGAAGGCATCGATCTAAAAGATGCTGCTGACAACATGGACAATGGCCGCACCTGAAATTCCCCTTAAGAGATCCTCCTAAAAGCCAATTAGTACTCGGCTTGACCACCCGATTTTTTACTAATTTGTCCCGCAATCTGACACTCCTCCTATTGGCTATAAGGGGGCCTCTAGCAGCTATTTCGGTTAGATCCTTATCTCTTTCTAACAGGTGCCAATTCTTTTTAACTGCCAATCTAATTTGTTGGTCCATGTTGCTAAATTTGAAACAAAAGTTAAATCTCCTATTATTCCCCTTTTTTTGTATTTGGTGTGGGGGTGGCTTTTTATCAATCTTTGTTACTGCCCTCTCATTTTTAACTCTCGCTAGAGCTGGTGTTAAAACGCTCTCCGGGTATCCTCTTTTTCTGAATCTCTCTCTCGTTTCCTCTGCTTGACGAATAAAACCTTCTTCCGTGTTATTTACTCTACTGGTCCTTAAGAATTGACTATATGGCACCGCTCGTTTTGTATGAGGAGGGTGATAGCTGTTATAGTGCATGAGTGTGTTCACTGCAACCGGTTTACGAAAAAGAGAGGTGCATACCCTGCCATCTGTGATTTCTACTAAAACGTCTAGGAACTCCAAACGTTCACCCCCAAAAACCGAAGTGAAGGTCATGTTGAGATCATTTGCACCATTTAAATATGCCACGAATTTATCAAAGGTTCCCTTGGGGCCATCCCAGATTATTACAAGCGCGGCGGTTTTGAAATTCTCCTGTGTAATACACTAATGTCTTGTTGTAATGCACTTTCTGTAAATGCGTGTACTCCGATACTAATTGTTTTTAATTTGTCCTTTTAATGTTTTTACATTGTGCTTGGTGTAGTTTCCGGTTGGTGGGAGGGATCGAGCGGTGGGAGGTGTCCAGTCTGGCACACTATAAACTGCTGCCAGTCCCGAACACTAATCGACCCGTAGAAGCGCAGGACAAGCGCGAAACGGCCGTCGTCCACCCCTGCTCCTTCTCTCTCCCCCGGCCGCTGCCTTTACTCTGGATGTCAAGTTTATAATAAAGAAGTGATTTTATAGAAGACCGGTGAGTGCCCTCTCTCCTTCATCTTATCCTCAGCATTTTCATACAGACTTTGTTTTCTCATGAGGAGCACCGTGGTCACACTGGTTTATGCATTAAGGGGTTCCTAACCTGGGCTTCCCCCACAGAATGGACTGTCTGTTTTTTCAGTAAATGGGACAGTGCCGCTCATGTTTCTTCTTTTTGCTGCATATATATATATATATATATTTACATTTTCATATTTTGCATAGTTCATTATTTTTACCGAATAATAATTATTGCAGATGTGACTGAGGGTTAATAATGATCTGGTGAAAAAAGAAAAAACAGCTCCGACTCTAGGGGCATTGTAGCACGGAAGCCAAGGGATCAAATGTAGAAACAATTCAGCGTCTTAAAATGTCGATGTTTATTAGAGAACTAAGTACAAAGTTCAATGCATAGTATTTACATAGACAGTCTTGAATGTTTGCATTGAATTTTCTAATAAACATCACAATTTTAAGAAATTGGATCTTTTTCTACATTAATAATGATTTCCCGATCTAAAATGAATATTTTCTGTGTGTATAAAAAGTGGTTGTCACGCTGTGTTGTCCAGCCTGCTCTCCATTGTAGACTCTACAACGAGGGCTATGGACGGGGCGATCCGCACCGCTGATCGGCATGGGGTCTCTTAGGCCGCGTCCGGCCTCCTCCCACTTCAGGACCACTGGTTAGTTCTGAGGTCCCCCAGGGTCACAAATACCGACCTGATGTTGACACCCCAATCTGCATAGCACAGGGCAGCCCAGAACACCTGGACTCAAGCGCTCCAGCACTCAGCCTCCCTGGTAACTAGGATTACAGGCGCACGCCACCGCGCCCGGCGATTGTCTAGTGCTGCTATTACTGACTAGAGGCTGCAAGGAGCCGTGACGTCATCGGGAGCCACAGCGCCATCTAGTGTCTGCAGGATGAACCTGCCATAAAGTCAGTAACATAAGTCAGTATACCGCTGCAACATGGTCACAAATCACAGTAACATCAGAAATAACCTCAGAAATACTCTGACACCGGAGTCTGATACTTGATTCTGATACCTGACTTTCACATATCAAAGTCACAAATGAAAGTCAAACCTCAGAAATACTCTGATACCGGAGTCTGATACTTGACTCTGATACAGGAAATTAGTAAAATTAGTAAAATTAGCAAAAATTAGTACCTGGGATCACTTGACCTTGTGGTGCAATGGTAAGGCCGACGGCTGTAGTCTCTAGACGCAGGATCCATTTTTTTGTCGGCCGGATCCTTTTTTTTTTCCGCCGGATTGGTTTTATCTTTCTGCCGGATCCGTTTTTTCCACCGGGTCTGTTTTTTTCCGCCGATCCGTTTTTTTTTCCGCCGATCCGTGTTTTTTTGCCGAATGTTTTTTTCCGCCAATCAGTTTGTTTTTGCGCCGGATCCGTTTTTTTTACACCAGATCCGTTTTTTTTCGCAGGATCCGTATTTTTCCGCTGATCCGTTTTTCCACCGGATCCGTTTTTTTTTTCCGCCGGATTTTTTTTTCCCGCAGATCCGTTTTTTTTTGCCGAATCCGTTTTTTTTTCCGCCAATCTGTTTGTTTTTCCGCCGGATCCGTTCTTTTCCGCCGATCTGTGTTTTTTTGCCGAATCCGTTTTTTTTCCGCCAATCGGTTTGTTTTTGCGCCGGATCCGTTTTTTTTTACCCCAGATCCGTTTTTTTTCCGCCGGATCCGTGTTTTTCCGCCGATCGGGTTTTTTTTGCCCCGGATCCATTTTATTACAAGCCAGATCCGTTTTTTTTTCCGCCGGATCCGTTTTATTTTTCTGATCCGTTTTTTTTGCCGACTTTGTTTTTATCCCTCCAATCCGTTTTTTTTGTGCCGGATCCGGGTTTTTTTTACGCCGATCCTTTTTTTTTTTTGCCGAATCCGTTTTGTTCCCGCCAATCGGGGTTTTTTTTCGCCAATCCGTTTTTTTTTACCTAATCCGTTTTTTTTCGCCGATCCGTTTTTTTCACCTAATCCGTTTTTTTTACGCCAGATCCGTTTTTTTCCGCCAGATCCGTTTTTTTCCACCGATCCGTTTTTTCTTTTTGCCGAATCCGTTTTGTTCCCGCCAATCGGGGTTTTTTTTGCGCCGGATCTGTTTTTTTGACAAGCCAGATCCGTTTTTTTTCCAATGGATCCGTTTTTTCCGACGGATCCATTTTTTCCTGCTGATCTGTTTTTTTTTGTGCCGGATCCGTTTTTTTCCCGCCGGATCCGTTTTTTTCCGCCGGATCCGTTTTTTTTCGCCGGGGATGTGCATGTCTTCAGTGCCATCTCACAGATCTGCGGAGCATCATTTCTCTCTGTAAGTTATACCTTGATTCAACTTGGCCAAGTGTTTTTGCAGTACCATTATATCTCCATCCATGATTTCTCAAGCACTTTTCCAAAATTGTGTAGTCAAGCTAAGTGAATTCACTATCTACCTTTCTGTTATTTCATAAGCAGTTGCGATGATCGGCATCTTCTCTGAAGTACTGATGAAAACACAATCATTTTACTTCTTTTCAAGAACAGGTTAGTGCTTCTCTTGATTTCTGTTCTAACTTGGCTTGTCCCATGACTTCTATCTCACTAATGCTACAAGGGGTTTTCCATTCTCTCCCAATGATGCAGCAGCATGTCTCCCCAGTGTCAGACCGGGGGGTTTAGAGCCCAATAGACGAATGCGAAGGGTCACCTCACAGCTGCAAGAAAAGATTTTCTTTTTGCTCTTATGCTCAAGGACCAAGTGTTCTACCATCTGAAGTTGCCTGCACTATTACAATATATTTTTGGATTCCATACGGCAAACAGCATAATAGAAAAGAAATCTAAATGGCCGATTCTCCTTTTGGTTAGTGACGTCACATCTGTGAAAATATCGAATCAAAATTATTCAAAAAGTGATACACACTATATAATCATATAATTAAAAAGTAAAGGCTGTGACACCAAAAAATGAGCTCTCACACAGATCCGGAAATATAAAAAAAATATATTAGAATATGGCAATGAAACAAGCAGAATAAAAATGTTCCCACGTTTAGTTTTTTTCTAGTAAACACAAGTAAAGCTCTACTTATTGTTGTGCTGCTGTAGTCATACTGACCTGGAGAAGGACGTCAAAGGGAACCTGTCGGCAGGATTGTGCACAGTAACCGACACACAGTGTCAGGTCGGCGGCGTCATACTGATTACAATGATACCTGGTGATGAAATCTATCTTGTTGTTTCTTAATCTTTATTCTCAGTTTTGTGGTGCTGATATGCTCGAGTCCTAAGGGCTGTCCCACACGTCCAGATAATTCCGGTACCGGAATAAATCGGTACCGGAGTTATCCGTGTCCGTGTGCCTGGGAACTCACGGAGGCCATACGTGCGGCACACGTGTGCCGCCCGTATGGCGAGTGGGTACCACACGGAGCGTGTGGTACCCACTCTGCATGGTGCTGAAGCTGCGATTCATATCTTCCCTGTAGCAGCGTTTGCTGCAGAGAAAATATGAAGAATAGTGTTTAAAATAAAGATCCATGTGTCCGCCGCCCCCCCACCCCCTGTGCACCCCCCCACCCCCTGTGCGCCCCCCCGCTGGTCAGAAAATACTTACCCGCTCCCTCGCTGCTTCCTGGTCTGGCCGCGGCTTCTCCTGCATGCCGTCACGTGGGGCCGATCATTTACAGTCATGAATATGTGGCTCCACCTCCCATAGGGGCGGAGCCGACTATTCATGATTGTAAATGATCGGCCCCACGTGACCGCATACAGTAGGAGGCGCGGCCAGACCAGGAAGGAGCGAGGGAGCGGGTAAGTATTTTCTGACCAGCGGGGGGGGGGGGGGGGGGGGGCGCACAGGGGGTGGGGGGGCGGCGGACACCTAAATCTTTATTTTTAACACTATTCTTCATATTTTCTCTACAGCAAACGCTGCTGCAGGGAAGATATGAATACCGGCTTCAGCACCATGTGGGGGGACAGCGCTTACTGTAGCGCTGTCTCCTGCACGCACACGGACCCCAGACGGAGAATGTCCGTGTGAGGTCCGTGTTTTACGCGGACCCATTGACTCTATTGGGTCCGTGTAAAACGTGCGCTCCCACGAACACTGACATGTCTCCGTGTTTGGCACACGGAGACACGGTCCGCAAAAAATCAATGACATCTGAACAGATGCATTGATTTTTATGTGTCTACGTGTGTCAGTGTCTCCGGTACGTGAGGAAACTGTCACCTCACGTACCGGAATCACTGACGTGTGAAACCGGCCTAACACGGGGTTCATGTATGTGGTGCTCTGATTAGGTATTCATAATGCAGACTGCTGACAGGTCACTGATCCCTTGGCGATCCCCGACAGCTGCTACTGCGCAAGCGGCGCCATATTTGATGAGGATTTTTAAAATCTTCTCTAGTAAGATGGTGACGCTGGCGCATGCGCAGTTGCAGCTATCGGATCTCTATACAAACCGATAGCTGCTATTGCACAGGTGCCCCAAGTGCCACTGACAAAATTGATATTTTATTTTTGCTCAAGGAAATCTGCAAAAGGGATTAAGTGCACAGTAACCATGCGATTATGCTGCAGTGCAGGGGCCAAGGCTGGCATCTGCCTGCAAAAGCGTTTCTTTTTTTTATTCACTATGTGATTGTATTCATTATGGAAACTAGGGGGCGGGTCAGTGAGGGATCAGTGACCTGTCAGCATTTTGCATTATGAATAGCTAATCAGAGCATCACATGAAGACCCCCACAGGCCGCCCCGAAGCACAAGCATATCATTAACTCAATACTGAAAATAAAGATTAAACAACAACCACAAGACGGATTTCAGCACCAGGTCTCACTGTAATCAGTATAACGGCGCCGACCTGACACTGTGTGTAGTTTGCTGAACACAATCCTGCTGACAGGTTCCTCAGAGCACGTGGGGAACGGCATTAAAATAAAAGCCATAAAACTGTGACAAAATTGAATTTTCTTTTCAAATTGCACCCCATTTTGCTTTTTTTTCTGCTTTCCACTTGAACCTAATATTAAGTGCAGCCATTAGAACTTACAAATTGTCCTGCAAAAAGATAAGCTGGTCATAAAACTATATGAATATATAATGCTATGGCTGCGAGAATGGCGGGAGTGGAAAGCGATAAACCAAAAATATAAACTTTTGTTATTTTCCCCTTTTTTTCTCAAACTTCCTTTGTCCCTTTTTTGCTTCTTAAACGGGCTGCTTCACATTAATAAATGATATTGACTGTGTACAGAAAGTAAATCTATGGCACTTACTAGTATTTTGTAATTGTCCACATTGCCTCCTTTGTTGGGTTGACTCATCTTTCTATTGCAGTATACACTTCTCATTTCCATGGTTACAGACTACCCTGCAATACAGCAACAGTTGCATTAGGCTGCTTTCACACTAGCGTCGGTACAGGGTCGTCGCACTGCGTCGGCCCGACGTACCGACGCATACTGTGAAAAAAATGCCCGACGTGGCAGCGGAAGCAGTCTTACGACGCTTCCGCTGCCCCATTGCAAGGTCCGGGGAGGAGGGCACGGCGTTTCGGCCGCGCATGCGCGGTTGGAAATGGCGGACTAGATGCACAAAAAAATGTTACATGTAACATTTTTTTGTTGCGGCGGTCCCCAGAACACGACGCAACCGTCGCACGACGGTTGCGACGTGTGGCAATACGTCGCAATTAGTGTTGAGCGATACCTTCCGATATCGGAAAGTATCAGTATCGGATTGGATCGGCCGATAATCAAAAAATATCGGATATCGCCGATACCGATACCCGATACCAATGCAAGTCAATGGGACCAAAATATCGGAATTAAAATAAACCCTTTCTTTCCTTGTAGCTTCATTCTACATGAAGGAAAACAGCTAAGAATAATGTAGGATGTATTGGGGGAGGTGGCGGAGACATTAAAGGCACAGAGGTTTAGCCCAATCAAATAGAATAGCAGGAATTTAAAAAAAAATTTAAGACGTTCGGAGTTACAAAGATATTGACCATGTTAAGATTTTTTTTAATTTGTCAGATATTGATCTTTCACTACTTCCATGCCCTTCACCTTCTTTTTTACTTCTCCCACACTTTCTTCTTCATCATCCTCAGCAGCATCTTTGACATCAACTTCTTCTTCACCTTATTCATCTTCTTCTTCATCTTCTACCTATTATTTTTTTTGTTACATTCTTCATATTCTTTTTATTAAACTATTATTCTTCTTCATATTCTACTTCTTCATCATATTCTTATTTGTGACAGGCATTCCTGTAGTTGTTGTCTATAAAAGTTTGAAGATTACACCTTCCGTTCTGCCTGTCACAAAAGAGTTACATTTGTCTGCGTTCAGTTAGGCCTGCAGCATCAGGCTTTATCCAGGGGCACCACGAGGAGGAACGGACTCACCCCCATACACTGCTTAGTCTTCTTCTGCTTATAATTTAGATAATATCTTTTGCTCTGATGTTTAGTCTTATGCTTAATGTTCTTCTGCTCTTTGTTCTGCAGCGTCTTGTTCTTCTGCTTCTCGGTCTTCCGTGTCGTCGTCTCCAGGGTCGTCGTCTCCAGGGTCGTCGTTGTCATCGGGGTGGTCTTCAGGGTCGTCGTCTCCAGGGTCGTCATCTCAGGGGTTGTTGTCTCTGGTGTCGTTGTCATCTTAGGGGTGGTCTTCAGGGTCGTCGTCTTTAGGGTCTTGAACTTGGAAATGTAGCAGAAGGTACCTGAAGGCTGAGAAAATGCCGAGAACCAGCTGATGGAACTGGAACCCGGATGGCTACCCAAAGGTCCAAGAGCCAATGGAACTACCGAGGACCAGCTGACGTTACTGGAACCCGGTTAGTAAGCAGGATGTACCCGTGCCAGAAAGCACTACCAAGGACCACCTGACGTTGGTGGAACTCGGATACCCAGAAGGAGGCACCTAAGCCAAAGGCTCTGCCTGGAACCAGCTGACAGTACTGGAACCAGGATGGGGGCCTATTCAAGATTGTCATCCTACAGCCCCTAGCGGTGTTGGAGCCCAGGGTCAGCAGGAGGAGCAGAGTGCAGGCCGAAGCCTGCACTGGAGGCACTTTAATATCTGATGGAGTGTCAGCGTGGCGGTCGCAGGACACATTGTCGGTTACACAGCAGGGGAGCAGCTGACGTTACTGAACCCCACTAACACAGGAGCAATTGTTTTTCTCAGCACTTCCAGGCAGCAACTAGCGGTGTTGGAGCCCAGGGTCAGCAGGAGGAGCAGAGTATAGGCTGAGGCCTAATTGGAGCAAATTGAAAGTGAACCTTTAAACCCCCAGGCGTTAGTAACTAGAAGAGCCAGCTTGTGCAACAGTAATGCTGCACAAGGAAAAGGTTGCTCTTTTAATTATGCTCCTTGCACACGCTGAACGAAACACTTTTAAAATTGTGCCACGTCATGTAGGCGGGACTTTCCTTCTTAATGACACGCAGCACAGCTGTTAAAAATACCCCCTTGGCACTGGGCGCAGCCTCCTGAGCGCTGCTTTTTTGTGTACCGGAGTCTGCGCTGTTATCCCTTGGCCATGCGCTGTTAGCGCTGCCTGTCTTCTGACATCATTTGATGTCAGCCTGTGCGGTCGCGCTGCCCATGAATCCCAGCCCCGCAGTGTCTTGGGATTTATTCACACTGTGGGGCTGGGATTCATGGCCTTGCGCAGTAAATATGTTCGCCTCTCACTCACGTCCTTTCGCCTGCTTTAGACTGTGCGGCGGTAGCTGATCCCTAATCACATGCCACGGCCGTGAAGCCGCACAGTCTGAAGAAGGCGGAAGGAGATGAGTGAGAGGCGAATATATGCACCGCGCGTCACGGCAGTGGCCCAGTCTGAAGAAGGCGGAGGGAGATGAGTGAGAGCCTGAGGTGAAGATATGCACTGCGCATGCCCATGGATCCCAGGCCCGCAGTATGATTAAATCAGAAGAGACTGCGAGGAGGGATCTCGGGCAGCGCGGCCTCACAGGCCCAGTCTGCCTGACACCAAATGATGTCAGAAGACGGGCAGCGCAGACTGCGCATGGCCAAGGTTGAACAAAACAGCACAGGCTACTAGACAGATTCAAACACCGCTAAGGAGGTGGCGCACGGCACCAAGGGGGTAGGGATGACGGCTGGGAAAGTCCCGTTACGAAGGAAAGTCCCACCTCCGGGACAGTTTTACGGCATCAGGGGACACATTGTATAAGTGTTAAGTTCAGCATGAGCAAGGAGCAAAACTAAAAGAGCTACCTGTACCTTGTGCAGCATTACTGCTGCACAAGGTGGCTCTTTCAGTAACAAACGCTTGGGGGGGGACAGGTTCCCTTAAATTTCAGTTGTTGTGTCAGCGTGGCGGTTGCAGGACACATTGCCGCATACACAGCTGGGGATCAGCTGACGTTACTAAAACCCAATAACACTGGGTCATGTGTTTTGACTGTGCAGAGGACTGTGCTCTCGCATCCGATGCAATATGCCAGTGTGATGTCGGCCTTAGGTCATTAGCAGAACAGAGGGAACAGGTAGGGTGATAGACAGACATACATTTTTTAATTTTATAAGATATTACTTTACAATATGTTATTAAAAGTAATTAATATTTGTGGCTTGAGGTGGAATGCTTTTTTGTGTAACACAGCAAAAAAATATATTGGATAGATCTGAAACTGCATGCAAACAATATTTTCAACTCAATTTTATTTTGCACGCGTATTTTTACTCTTTATAACACTCATTGTGTTGTAAGACACACATAGTGCAGTACCTCATGCCACTGGGCGCATTCAGGATGTATACATCGAGAAGTCAGGAAGAAAATAAGGAGGGAGGAAGCTTGCGCACTACACTGCCAAAACATGAACCAAAAATATCAGTCATGTGACCCTATGGGACATCCTGCACCTGCAAGGGAGATATCAAGACCGTCATATGACATGACGGTCCTGATAAATGTTCCCCCAACAGTGTATTATGAAATGTACGGAGACAAGAGGCTGGCCTACATTACAATTAACAGGAGAAAACTGTGATGAGTTATGAAAAAGGTGGAAAGGGTATGCAAAGATTTTAAAAGAAATAGCAAATCTAGGTTTATACATATTTGTACAACAGTAACAATAAACTTTACCTTGATTTTTTCCAGCACACAGCAGCACTCCCTGCCATTATCGGCCTAACCGACCGCTGCGCTCTGCAAAATGACTTTCGACTAACCTCTGCACTAATCCGTACCTCCCACTCCCGACTCCAAGACTTCTCCCGTGCTGCGCCAATCCTCTGGAATGCTCTACCCCAAGATATTAGGACCAGCCACAACTTGCATAGTTTTAAGCGCTCGCTCAAAACAAATTTGTTCAGAGCGGCCTGTCACGTTCCCTAATCAAACTCATTTTATGTTTGTGTGTGTGTGTAACCCATTCACTATCTCCATCTACCCCCCACCCCCTGAAGATGGCTAGACCATCATTGTAAATAAGCGTCTGTACGTTGTATCTCCCCACCTCATTGTAGATTGTAAGCTCTCACGAGCAGGGTCGTCTTATTGTGCTTTATTACTGTATTGTTAACGTTGTTACCTATGACTGCTGTGTTTGAAACTGTTAAACTGTAAAGCTCTGCGGAATATGTTGGCGCTATATAAATAAAGATTATTATTATTATTATTATTGGCAGTGGAAGTTGTTAAAAAAGGGTTTTAATTGCTTGATGGACACCTAATTTTTAACTTGGAGCATGTACATTAGGGTCCTGTTTTGCACATGTACTGAATGGTAGAACACTTGGTCCATAAGATCAAAAAGAAAATCTTTTCTTGCAGCTGTAGGGTGACCCTTCGCATTCGTCTATTGGGCTCTAAACACCCCAGTCTGACACTGGGGAGACATGCTGCTACATCATTGGTAGAGAATGGAAAACTCCTTGTATCATTAGGCCGGTTTCACACGTCAGTGGCTCCGGTACGTGTGGTGAGTGACAGCTTTCTCACGTACCGGAGACACTGACTCACGTAGACACATTAAAATCAATGTGTCTCTGCACATGTCAGTGTGTTTTCACGGACCGTGTGTCCGTTTGAAAAACACGGAGACATGTCAGTGTTCGTGGGAGCGCACGTATCACACATCATTAAAGTCAATGGGTCCATGTAAAACACGTACCGCACACGGATGCTGTCCGTATGTCATCTGTGTGTCCCTATGGGAGGTGGAGCCGCATATTCATCACTGTAATGAGCAGCACTATGTGACCGCTCATACAGGACAAGCTGCGGCGCTGAGAGGACGCATCGAGGGAGCTGGGTGAGTATTTTATTTCCAGCGGGCGGGCGCACAGTAGGTGGGAGGGGGTTGGTTACAGGGTACTTTATTTTAACCGGAAAAAATAAATAAAAAAACAATGATTTTTCATTCTTTCTCTCCAGCGAACGCTGCTGGAGAGAAGAAATGAATAGCGGCTTCAGCACCCAAAGCAGGGGACAGCGCTTACTGTAGCGCTGTCTCCTGCACGGTTCGTGTGGTACCCAGTTGGCACACGGGCGGCACACGGCTGCCGCACGTGTGCCACACTGATGTGCCACGTGAGCTCACGGACACACGGACACGGATAACTCCGGTACCGATTTTTCCAGTGCCGGAATTATCTGGACGTGTGAGACTGGCCTTAGTGAGATAGAAGTCATGGGACAAGCCAAGTTAGAACAGAAACCAATAGAAGCACTAAACTGTTCTTGAAAAGAAGTAAAATGATTCTGTTTTCATCAGTACTTCAGAGAAGATGCCGATCATCGCAACTGCTTATGAAATAACAGAAAGGTATATAGTGAATTCACTTAGCTTGACTACACAATTTTGGAAAAGTGCTTGAGAAATCATGGATGGAGATATAATGGTACTGCAAAAACACTTGGACAAGTTGAATCAAAGTATATCGTACAGAGAGAAATGATGCTCCGCAGATCTGTGAGATGGCACTGAAGACATGCACTTCCCCTGCAGAATCAGATCGTGTAGGACACTCCCATAGTTCCTGTTTTTGCTGCCCAGAAGGACCACGCCTCGCAGACTGTGGACAGTGGATTAGTGAGACCCCTAGTGGTCATGAATTTGCAACCAGTTCTTGGGTGGATGCAAAGAAAACAATTGTATAAAGTCATTTGAGCATTAGACCCTTTCCTGTGACTTTAAGTAAATGTACAGTCACTTGGAATTAGATATATAGTAAATCAGTGGCTCCCACCCAATTTCTTTGGCCATGTGATGTAAATACACAGCATGTCTGAAACTATTTGCTAACAAGGCAGGGGGATAAGAATGTCAGATATTAACCCCTTCGCGACATCCGCCGTACTAGTACTGCGCTGCCGGCACTGCATTTGTGCCAGCCGCAGTACTAGTACGGCGGACCGATCACCGCGGTCTCACGCTGAGCGCCGCGGTGATCGGGTGCGGGTGTCAGCTGTATATGACAGCTGACACCCCGCAGCAATGCCCACGATCGGCGCTATCGCCGATCACGGGCATTTAACCCCTCTGATGCCGCTGTCAATAGTGACAGCGGCATAGAGGGGGATCGCGCAGGGACGGGGGCTACCTGCGCTCTCCCACCGGAGCAACGCGATGAGTTCGCGCTGCTCCGGTGACCTAGAAGGAGTCCCCGGATCCAAGATGGCTGCGGGACTCCTTCCGGGTCATTTACTGACCTGGCTTGCCGGCGCCTGCAAGAGCTGCTGAGAGCAGGCGCCGGCAAGCCTCTGCCCTTGTCTGTGAGATCGGTGATCTGACAGAGTGCTGTGCACACTGTCAGATCACCGATCTGTGATGTCCCCCCCTGGGGCAAAGTAAAAAAGTTAAAAAAAAAAAAAAGTCCACATGTGTAAAAAAAAAATTTAAAAAAAAATCCTAAATAAATAAAAAAAAATAAAAAATTCCCATAAATACATTTCTTTATCTAAATTAAAAAAAAAAAAATCACACAATAAAAGTACACATATTTAGTATCGCCGCGTCCGTAACGACCCCACCTATAAAACTATATCACTAGTTAACCCCTTCAGTGAACACCGTAAAAAAAAAAAAGGCAAAAAACGCTTTATTCTCATATCGCCAAACAAAAAGTGAAATAACACGCGATCAAAAAGACGGATATAAATAACCATGGTACCGCTGAAAACGTCATCTTGTCTTGCAAAAAAAAAGCTGCCATACAGCATCATCAGCAGAAAAATAAAAAAGTTATAGCTCTCAGAATAAAGCGATGCAAAAACAATTATTTTTTTATATAAAATAGTTTTTATTGTGTAAAAGCGCCAAAACATAAAAAAATTACATAAATGAGGTATCGCTGTAATCGTACTGACATGAAGAATAAAGCTGCTTTATCAATTTTACCACACGTGGAATGGTATAAACGCCCCCCCTAAAAGAATTTCAGGAATTGCTGGTTTTTGTTCATTCCGCCTCCCAAAAATCGTAATAAAAAGCAATCAAAAAATGTCATGTCCCCGAAAATGGTACCAATAAAAACGTCAACTCGTCCCACAAAAAACAAGACCTCACATGACTCTGTGGACCAAAATATGGAAAAATTATAGCTCTCAAAATGTGGTGATGCAAAAATTATTTTTTGCAATAAAAAGCGTCTTTTAGTGTGTGATGGCTGCCAACCATAAAAATCCGCCAAAACAACGCTATAAAAGTAAATCAAACCCCCCCTTCAACACCCCCTTAGTTAGGGAAAAATAATAAAATTTTAAAAAATGTATGTATTTCCATTTTCCCATTAGGATTAGGGTTAGGGCTAGGGTTAGGGCTAGGGTTAGGGTTGGGGTTAGGGCTAGGGTTAGGGCTGGGGTTAAGGTCGGGGTTAGGGCTAGGGTTAGGGCTGTGGTTAGGGTTTCAGTTATGATTGGGGGTTTCCACTGTTTAGGCACATCAGGGGGCTTTCCATACGCGACATGGAGTCCGATCTCAATTCCAGCCAATTCTGCTTTGAAAAACTAAAACAGTGCTCCTTCCCTTCCGAGTTCTCCTGTGCGCCCAAACAGTGGTCCCCCCGAACATATGGGGTATCAACGTTCTCAGGACAAGTTGGACAACAACTTTTGTGGTCCAATTTCTCCTGATGCCCTTGGGAAAATAAAAACGTGAAAAATCATTTTCGTGAAAAAAAAAATATTTTTTATTTTCACGGCTCTGCGTTATAAACTGTAGTGAAACACTTGTTGGTTCAAAGTTCTCACAAAACATCTAGATAAGTTCCTTGGGGGGTCTAGTTTCCAATATGGGGTCACTTGTGGGGGGTTTCTACTGTTTAGGTACATCAGGGACTCTGCAAATGCAACATGACGCCTGCAGACCAATCCATCTAAGTCTACATTTCAAACAGTGCTCCTTCCCTTTCGAGCTCTGCCGTGCGCCCAAACAGTGGTCCCTGTTGTGAATTCCGCTCTTGGGCTCCCTCCGGTGGTTATAAGTAGCATTTTTGTGAGTTCTGCTCTTGGGCTCCCTCCTGTGGTTTTGAGTGGTATGGCTGCTTCTTGGATTTAGCATCAGCAGCTGTTTTCACTGATCGTCTTTCTGGCTCTGCTATATTAGTCTGGCCTTTTCCCTAATTCAATGCCAGTTGTCAATTGTTGAGCTTGGAGTCATGGCTCTCTGAGGATTTCCCTGTCACTCTGACCATTTCAGCAAAGCTAAGTCCTTGCTTGTCTTTTTGCAGTTCACTTGTTGTGGACTTTGTTGTTTTGCACTTTCTATGTTTTGCTCATTTGTCCAGCTTATCAGTATGTATCTAGTCAGCTAAGCTGGAAGCTCTGGGCAGCAGAGTTTGCCCTCCACACCTTTAGTCAGGTGTGGAGATTTTTGCATTTCTCTGCGGTGGACTTTTTCTAGTTTTTATTACTGACCGCACAGTGTTCTGTCCTGTACTAATTCTTTCTAGCTAGTAGTGGCCTCCTTTGCTAAATCTTGTTTCATACTACGTATGTCATTTCCTTCTCCTCTCACAGTCATTATTTGTGGGGGGCTGTCTTATCCTTTGGGGATTTTCTCTGAGGCAAGATAGCTTTCCTGCTTCTACCTTTAGGGGTAGCTAGTTCTCCGGCTGTGACGAGGTGTCCAGGGAGTGACAGGAACATCCCACGGCTACTGCTAGTGTCTGTGTTAAGATCAGGAACTGCGGTCGGTATAGTTACCACCTGCTCAGAGCTAGTCGCATGTCGCTCCTTAATCACCAGACCATAACAGGTCCCCCCCCATATATGGGGTATCAGCGTACTCAGCTCAAATTGGACAACAACTTTTGTGGTCCAATTTCTCCTGTTTCCCTTGGGAAAAAAAAATGTGGGGGCTAAAATATCATTTTCGTGGAAAAAAAATATTTTTTATTTTCACAGCTCCGCGTTATAAACTGTAGTGAAACACTTGTTGGTTCAAAGTTCTCACAACACATCTAGATAAGTTCCTTGGGGGGTCTAGTTTCCAATATGGGGTCACTTGTGGGGGGGTTCTACTGTTTAGGTACATCAGGGACTCTGCAAATGCAACATGATGCCTGCAGACCAATCCATCTAAATCTGCATTTCAAACGGCGCTCCTTATCTTCCGAGCTCTGCCGTGCGCCCAAACAGTGGTTTCCCCCCATGTATGGGGTATCAGCGTACTCAGGACAAATTGCACAATAACTTTTGAGGTCCAATTTCTCCTGTTACCCTTGGGGAAAAAAAAATTGCGGGCTAAAACATCATTTTGTGGAAAGTAAAAATGATTTTTTAATTTTCACGGCGCTACATTCTAAACTTTAGTGAAACAATTGGGGGTTAAAAGTGCTCACCACACATCTAGATAAGATCCTTAGGGGGTCTTCTTTCCAAAATGGGGTCACTTGTGGGGGGTTTCTACTGTTTAGGCACGTCAGGGGCTCTCCAAACGCGACATGGGTTCCGATCTCAATTCCAGCCAATATTGCATTGAAAAGTCAAATGGCGCTCCTTCCCTTCCGAGCTCTGCCATGTGCCCAAACATTGGTTTACCCCAACATGTGGGGTATCGGCGTACTCAGGACAAATTGTACAACGACTTTTGTGGTCCAATTTCTCCTGTTACCCTTGGTAAGATAAAACAAATTGGATCTGAAGTAAAAATTTTGTAAAAAAAAAGTTTAACGTTCAATTTTTTTTAAACATTCCAAAAATTCCTGTGAAGCACCTGAAGGGTTAATAAACTTTTTGAATGTGGTTTTGAGTGCCTTGAGGGGTGCAGTTTTTAGAATGGTGTCACTTTTGGGCATTTTCTGTCATATAGACCCCTCAAAGTCACTTCAAGTGTGAGGTGGTCCCTAAAAAAAATGGTTTTGCAAATTTTGTTGCAAAAATGAAAAATCGCTGGTCAACTTTTAACCCTTATAACTCCCTAACAAAAAAAAATTATGTTTCCAAAATTGTGCTGATGTAAAGCAGACATGTGGGAAATGTTGTTTATTAACTATATTATGTGATATATCTCTCTAATTTGAGGGCAGAAAAATGAAAAATTTGAAAATTGCTAAATTTTCATAATTTTCGACAAATTTCTGTTTTTTTCACAATTAAATGCAAGTCATATCGAAGAAGTTTTACCACTATCATAAAATACAATATGTCACGAGAAAACAATGTCAGAATCACCAGGATCCGTTGAAGCGTTTCAGAGTTATGACCTCATAAAGTGACAGTGGTCAGAATTGTAAAAATTGGCTCTGTCACTTAGGTGAAAACAGGCTTCGAGGTGAAGGGGTTAATTTAACCAAAATCAGGGAAAAAAAAAAAAATATCAGACTTGATAAAGGCTCACTAGTGACACCTCTAGCACAACATTTTACCATTATGGTCGTCCCGAAACAGGAGGATATAAATTGGTAGTAAAATTCTGATGACAGATTACCTTTAAGAAAACACTTGTCGGTGTTTTGTTTTGGTTTGTTTTTTGGGGGGCGTGGGGTATGGTTGTGCACAAGAAGATCAAAAATGATAAAATTGCTAAAAAAAAGTAAATTCCGGCTGTGATTAAGTCAGCACAGCTGTATGTATGGGGCTACAGACAGGTCATGGTGCCCGAGCTCACCCGTCCTTTGCTGCAAGCATCAGTACTGGGCATGTTATGTCAGCATCAGACCCATACAATGAGGCAATGGAAGAAGGGGCCCTGGTTTGAGGGTTCATGTTTTCTTATATCTTATGTGGACTGCCGGGCTCAAGCGTCACTTACTAGGGATGGTGCAGGATGCACTATGGTAAGAAGACAGGCCGGCAGAGTGATGTGCAACATTCAGCTGGGAAACCTCAGATCCCAGCAATGATATGATGTGGATGTGACAGGTACCATCAAACTAAACATTATACAGCAAAAGTAAGTAGCCCCCTTTGCAGTGATGGAATTTCCTAATAGTAGTGGCCTCTTTCAGCAGGATAATGCCCGTACCACGCTGCAAAAACTTCATGTCACGTTGTGACGTCTTCAGTAAGGAAGGGGGGGCCTAAAACTGTCCCTGTAACTGGGACCCTAACTTTCCCTGTCCCGGAGGTACTCTTGAAAGTAGAAGTCTCCAACCTTACTATGCTCCTGTTAAACTCTGTTCTGTCTCCTCCTCCACTCTGGGACAGAAATGTAAGGTAAACAGGACACAAAGACCAAACAGGGATAACAGTTAGGCTAGGTTCAGATTGCGTTAGTGCAATCCGTTTAGCGCTAGCGGATTGCGCTAACGCAATGTCTTTTTCGGGGCCGCGTTTAGGGGTCGCGTTAACGTCCCCGCTCTCGCAGATCCCCGATCTGCGAGAGCGGGGAACGGACCTCTGGCGCGCCGTGAACGCTGCAAGCAGCGTCCGAGGCGCGCTACAAAAGACCGGCACATCGCTAGCGCGTGCCGAAAATGACACCCGCTAGCAATGCGCTTTAACATTGCCGGCAATGGGAGCGCTAACGGACGCGGTGCACGGCGTTAATTTCGCCGTGCAACGCTGTCCGTTAGCGCTCTCCCATTAACGCAATGGGAACCTAGCCTAAGCAACAGAAATACAAACACTCACCAAAGGTAAAGAGGCATATAGGGAAGAATAGGAATGTACCAACCAAATGGGAATAGGACAATGAGGAAAGCATACACCCAAAAACAGCATGCAACAATCTCCAGCAGCAACAACGATCTACAACTCAGCACAGAGTCTCCAAGGAGCTAGGAAGGAAAGATTTCACTGGCAATGCAGAGAAGGTCTGGCCAGGTTTAACAGGGAGAGGCAATGACCAGATCAGAAGCAGCTGAAAATGGAGCTTGCAAGTTTCTGACCAACATAGAAAAAGTTGTTAACCTCTTCAGCACCAAATTAATTTAACATGGGACACAAATACACAGGCTAAATGGAAGATCTGCGATTCACAATACGTAGTGATCTTCTAACCCTAAATCTCCCAGGAGGACTTGACAGGTACATGACAAAAGTTCAAAGTGATGACTTGGGCTCCAAACTTCCCGGATGTCAATCAGATTGGGTGTTTGGGACCTGCAGGAAAAAACGAGTCTGATCCATGGAGCCCGAACCTCACAACTTTAAGGGTAGGGGTAGTTGACATCAGATTAGCCACCTGCTGGAACACGTGCCCCGATCTCCAGATGTGACGTCACCTGCTCCGCTTGCTTCTCAATTCGACAGTGAACGGAGCAGAACGAACCCAATCTGCTGATAATATCTTGGTGCCAGATGCCAGCCATGTTTTTCTTACGTTATACAGCTATGTTTATTGACCTTTCACCAAAAATCATGTTGTGCAAGTACTGCTCCTTTGTAAGAGAACACACATATATGAATGAATAAAAAATATACTTTATTTACAGGGTGGCACAAAACATTTCACAGTTCACTAGCAAAAATCTTCTTCCGGAGGTAGTTAATCCACGTTTCCTTTGTTCCAAGGTCCATTGAATTCCATTCAAAACTAGGGATCTGTAATAGAGAACTAACATGTAACTGCGGGAAGTCATCTATAGAAATTGTCTCAGAGAAAATTATATATATATATATATATAGTGCCTTGCTAAAGTATTCGGCCCCCTGGAACTTTTCAACCTTTTCCCACATATCATGCTTCAAACATGATTTGAAGCATATGTGGGAAAAGGTTGAAAAGGGGCCTGAATACTTTCGCAAGGCACTATATATATATATATATATATATATATATATATATATATATATATATATATAAATATATAAAACACACAGACTGACATAGGAGAAGATACTATTATACAGACATGAGGAACCCATCATGATATAATATCCTAAAACACAACTCGAATTGTAACCAACCTGAACTACATAGTACCCCAGGATCTCCAAATGTCTCTTCTTCATGGCATTTAAGCCTTTAATCTTGGAAGAGTTTCTGCAAAATGCCACTGGATTAAGAAAGTCAATGGCAACTCTATAAAGATGAAAGAAATAATATGTTAGAGTCCAACAAACAAAATCAAGAGGAATTGAATTCTACTCAAATTTTTCCAAAAAAACATCCATTTGCCCAAACCGCTATTTTTCTGAACCGGAAAAAGCCATTCATTTGTAAAAAAAAAAAAATTATACTGATTTTACTGCTCATCTCTCTAGCTCCTCTGTTCCTCAATGGAGAAACCGCCCTTTTCTCCTCCTCGATTAAGATAGGAGATGACAGTTGGTGCTTTTAAAATTCTATGGAGGGGGGGAGAGGAGCTAGCGGAACACAGACATTCTGCTATATCAGTCTCCATAGAACTTTGTGAGCACTAACTGTCATCTCCTATCTCAGTAACGGGAAAATCTGTATTCACGGAAAACAGATTTTACTTGGAAGTTGAGAATTTTGAGAATGAACGATCAGTTCAGGAGGAGAAAGAAGCAGATTTCTATGATCAGACATATTACAAAGTTTCTTATTTGCATGTCTTCTATGGAGTTATGTAAGAAAACTTAAAATGAAGGCTATTTTTTAAGAGAATGAGGCTGCGTCGTGATCTAGCACCACATGTCTACACACAGAATCACCGACCTCTGGGCTCCTTGAGGTAGAGACTTGTTATCACACATCTGACTGTCCTGGCCCCACTGGACTTCGGCCACATTGGCGGACAGCTTGTTCTCCTCTATGTAGGCGATAGGCTTTTTATTTTTGCTCAGGATGCACTCGAAGTCTATAGAAAGCAAGCATCAAATGTTAGGAGAATCACAGTCCAACACCTTCCAAAAACCCTCACTGGGTCCACTCAGCGAGCTCCTGGTGTGTGCAGTGCTCAGGTCACATCAACAGCCAATTAGTGTCATCAACTTGACCAGAGCCGCTGAGCTCACTTATGGTCAACATAATGGCAACAGCGGCAGAGGCTCAATGCTGGACCTGGGGAGGGTGAGCCAGGCTCACTTTGTTTGTTTTTAAAACAAACTACAATCAATTGGACACTTGTTTTCAAAAGCCGGAAAAACACTTTAAGGGTATGTGCACACATCCGGAAAGTATGCAGAAATTTCCTGAGAAAATCCTGAGGTTTTCCGCAGGAATTCTGCATGCGTTTTTATCGCGTATTTTGCGCGGATTTTTCGTTTTTTTTCCGGAGGTTCCCAATGTAATAATATAGTGGGAAATCCGCTTAAAATCCGCAAAATTAATGAACATGCTGCGTATTTTTCCGCATGCTTTTTTCGCGGAAAAATACGCAACATGTGCACAAAAATTGTGGAAACCATTATAAATGATGGAATGCATATGTATGCGTTTTTTAAGCGTTTTGGTTGCGAAAAAACGTGCAAAAAATCTGCGAATAATCTGGAACGTGTGCACACAGCTTAAAAGGGTTTTTAAAAGTTATCCCCTTTCTATAAAACAGGAGGCAAGTTACTGATCTCTTGGGGGTGTCTGACCGCACTCAGCCATTTCAAGCAGTCCGGTAAAGAATAAAAGGAGTGGGCGACCCCTGCTCAATTACGATTCTGTGCAGAATATTGATTGACTGTATAGACTTTTGTTTTAATTTTTTTTATGGCAACAACCGTATGAAGAACTAAACAAATAAAGGAACTGCGGGCTTTTAGACAACGATCACCAGTGGGTCCTCCGCTAAGAAACGTGATATAATATGAAGTAGATGTGTGTGGAAGTCATCCTGTGATATCATATACTAAAATGCAACTCAAACTGTCCCCACCCTGAATTACATCCCCCCAGGATCTCCCATTGCCTCATATGTCAGTGTTTTGCTTGTGGCTGTGTTGCTTTTATTTGCACAAAAGTTATTAAATAGTCACAATATTTGATGAATTTTGACATATCTTTAAATTATAACATTTCTTTCCAGAGCAGAGCGGCGTTTGTGATTTCTTAGTGCAGCAAAATATATATTTTTTTACATTTCACAATCTTACCTACTGTGTAATAATATGGAGTAGTCACAAACATCTTGGCATAATTAACTCCCCCAAAGAGATCTCCGAGAAATAAGTGGATTTGATGGTATATGGATCTCTTACTGTTACCTTCTGAGCAAAAAAAGAAAACAAACAAAAAACAACTTTTTAATATTCTAAGGATTATTCCTTATTGCATATCCATAAATCGCACAATATACTTTTGCAGTGGAGAATATTAAAGGGATTGTTCACTTTCAGAAAAGTGGACCCCAAACACTCTAAAATAACAAACAGAGCAGGTACATGTCCTCCCCGGTTTCAGTGCCGGTTCCCTCTCGCTGCTCCGGTCTCAGTTTGGGCTGCAGAGATGACGTTATGTCCGACAGCCCAAATCACCGCTGTAGTCAATCACTAAGGCTGGTTTCACACTTGCGTTTTGATCTGCAGCGTTTTTAAAAAAAACGCGTGTGGTGAAAAAACGCATGTAAACGCGGCAAAACACCACGTTTTTTAGACGCATGCGTTTTTGCATGCAGAAAAAAAAACGTGGTGTTTTGCGGCATTTACATGCGTTTTTTCCTGCGTTTGCGTTTTTTAAACGCAGGTTGAGAAGTGTGTGACAGCTGCCAATCATCAAAATCAACTAGAAAACCCACTAAAAACAGAAATAGCTAGGGTTAGGGTTAGGATCCCTAGTAACCCTAGGGATCCTAACCCTAACCCTAGGGATCCTAACCCTAACCCTAACCCTAGGGATCCTAACCCTAAGGGTTAGGATCGTAACCCTAACCCTAAGGGTTAGGGTTAGGATCCCTAGGGTTAGGGTTAGGATCCCTAGGGTTAGGATCCCTAGGGTTACTAACCTAAGGGTTAGGATCCCTAGTAACCCTAGGGTTAGGGTTTTCTTGTTTTTTCTTGTGTTTAGGGTTAGGGTTTTCTTGTTTTTTCTTGTGTTTTTCTATAAAAACGCATGCGTTTTTAACGCAAGCAAACGCATGTGCTTAAAAACGCATGCGTAGACAGCAATGCATTTTTTTGCCGCGAATAAACGCATGCGTTTTTTGCGGGAAAAAAACGCAGCTAGAAATCACTGCAGGTTGCATTTCTGCAAATGAACGCACGCGTCAAAAAACGCATGCGTTGCCGAAAACGCGTCAAAACGCACGCTAAAAAACGCATGCATTTTTTTAATGTTAAGTACAGAAAAAAAAACGCATGCGTTTTTTAGCGCTAAAACGCTGCAGATCAAAACGCAAGTGTGAAACCAGCCTAAGCTCAACGAGGTAGGCGGCAGAGCCTCTGTGCTCAGTGATTGGCTGCAGTGGTGCTGAGCACTGTCAACGCAACATCACTGTTAAAACACTGAGACCAGAGCCTCAGCTGGGAGCCGGCACTGGAATTTGAGCGCTGATTTTTTTTTTTTTATCATGTGTCACTCAATTTTTTTTTTTTTTCTTAAGCATACAAAAACAAACTAACAACTAAATGAATAAAACGAGCCCCGCACCTCTATGCTTCATCTGTCGACAGTATTCTTCATGAAACCATGGGACTTGGTATTCCGGGCACTCGAGACAAACCGCCCGATTTAATTGCATCAGGCGCATTCGTATCTTGGCACTTTTGTCAGGCAGAAAAGCTAAAAAATAATATAATTAGTGAAGAAAGAGAAAATCTACAACACACAGAAATCAAAAGCGTTCCCAACATGTGATACTGAGCCTGCGCCGTACATAGCGGGTGCCAGCGGCGTTACACAGCCAGCACCCGCCTGTAACACTATGACTGGCGCTAGCCTCGATTGCCCACTGTACCCCACCCCCCAAGAGACCATGGGGTGGCCATGGGTTATTAGTGCAGTGGGGGTCTATTAAAGGCTATTATTGTCATCAGTTTAGTACTCCTGTAAAGTTTTAGGCATCATAGGAGACTAAGATTTTTACTTTGTACTACTATCCAGTTTCAAAATACAAAAAAAATCCCAAAATAAAAATTACATTACATTTTATTTATATATATATATATATATATATATATATATATATATATATATATATATATATATATATATATATATTTTCTTACATATGTGAACCCTTCTATATAAAAGGTTTTAAGTACCCCAAAATGGTGACAATCTTGTTTGACCTCCCAGAACCATGTATGACCTTGTCAACTGATCGTGCATCTTTATTTCAATGGAGTAAAGGATCAGGTTGGTTGATATCAAAGATCCTCATTTCCCAAACATTTGATAAAAAAAAACAAGGCCTAATACATTGGTTCCAATAATGGAACAATGGGAAAAACAAAACAAAAAACTTCCAGATCTCAGAAAAAGTCACAAACTTAAAAATGTTCATGCACAAAAAGTTCTGATTTTCTTGTTGCCACTGAAATATAAAGAACCTAACCCCCACCATTGGTGAAAAAAAAGAAAAAGGAACTAAAACAAACAAGACAACTATAAACGTTCCGACTTGAAGAGTCACACTGCTGGGTTATTGTTTAAAAAAAACCAAACAACAACAATGGCAGAATTGCGTCTTTTTTTCACCATTTCACTGCTCTTGGAATTTTGTGTGTGCATTATACGGTTAACTGAATTCATTACAATTTGTCTTGTGCAAAAATAACAAATTAATATTGAAAATTGAAAGTAGAATGATAAAAAAAATAAACAGAAAATAAATAATAATTAAAAACAAAACAAAAAAAATTGCCCAGTTGTGTAAGGGTTAAATAAAAGCTTTATTAAATTTTATAGGGTATTAGGCTTTTTGTGCCGGGTCTCGCACCAGGATGGGTAATGCAGGTAAGGGCTGTCCCACACGTCCAGATAATTCCGGTACCGGACAAATCGGTACCGGAGTTATCCGTGTCCGTGTGCCTGGGAACTCACGGAGGCCATACCTGCGGCACACGTGTGCCGCCCGTATGGCGAGTGGGTACCACACGGAGCGTGTGGTACCCACTCTGCATGGTGCTGAAGCTGCGCTTCATATCCTCTCTGCAGTAACGTTTGCTGCAGAGAAAATATGAAGAATAGTGTTAAAAATAAAGATTTAGGTGTCCGCCGCCCCCCCACCCCCTGTGCGCCCCCCCCGCTGGTCAGAAAATACTCACCCGGGTCCCCCGTCGGCTGTCGCTCCTTCCTGGTCTGGCCGCGCCTCCTACTGTATGCGGTCACGTGGGCCCGATCAATTACAATCATGAATATGTGGCTCCACCTCCCATAGGGGCGGAGCCGACTATTCATGAGTGTAAATGATCGGCCCCACGTGACCGCATACAGTAGGAGGCGCGGCCAGACCAGGAAGGAGCGTGTAAGTATTTTCTGACCAGCGGGGGGGCGCGCAGGGGGTGGGGGGGCGCACAGGGGGTGGGGGGGCGGCGGACACATGGATCTTTATTTTTAACACTATTCTTCATATTTTCTCTATAGCAAACGCTGCTACAGGGAAGATATGAATACCGGCTTCAGCACCATGTGGGGGGGACAGCGCTTACTGTAGCGCTGTCTCCGGCACGCCACACGGACCCCAGACGGAGAATGTCCGTGTGAGGTGCGTGTTTTACGCGGACCCATTGACTCTATTGGGTCCGTGTAAAACGTGCGCTCCCACGAACACTGACATGTCTCCGTGTTTGGCACACGGAGACACGTTCCGCACACGGTCCGCAAAAAATCAATGACATCTGAACAGATGCATTGATTTTTATGGGTCTACGTGTGGCAGTGTCTCCGGTACGGGAGGAAACTGTCACCTCACGTACCGGAGCCACTGACGTGTGAAACCGGCCTAAGGGCTGTCCCACACGTCCAGATAATTCCGGTACCGGAATAAATCGGTACCGGAGTTATCCGTGTCCGTGTGCCTGGGAACTCACGGAGGCCATACGTGCGGCACACGTGTGCCGCCCGTATGGCGAGTGGGTACCACACGGAGCGTGTGGTACCCACTCTGCATGGTGCTGAAGCTGCGATTCATATGTTCCCTGTAGCAACGTTTGCTGCAGGGAAAATATGAAGAATAGTGTTTAAAATAAAGATCCATGTGTCCGCCGCCCCCCCCACCCCCTGTGCGCCCCCCCGCTGGTCAGAAAATACTCACCCGGATCCCCCGTCGGCAGTCGCTCCTTCCTGGTCTGACCGCGGCTTACTGTATGCGGTCACGTGGGGCCGCTCATTTACACTCATGAATAGGCGGCTCCGCCCCTATTGGAGGTGGAGCCACATATTCATGAGTGTAATCGGCCGCATACAGTAGAGAAGCCGCGGCCAGACCAGGAAGGAGCGACTGCCGACGGGGGATCCGGGTGAGTATTTTCTGACCAGCGGGGGGGGCGCACAGGGGGTGGGGGGGCGGCGGACACATGGATCTTTATTTTAAACACTATCATTCATATTTTCTCTGTAGCAAACGCTGCTACAGGGAACATATGAATGGCGGCTTCAGCACCATGTGGGGGGGACAGCGCTTACTGTAGCGCTGTCTCCGGCACGCCACACGGACCCCAGACGGAGAATGTCCGTGTGAGGTCCGTGTTTTACACGGACCCATTGACTCTATTGGGTCCGTGTAATCCGTGCGCTCCCACGAACACTGACATGTCTCCGTGTTTGGCACACGGAGACACGGTCCGCACACGGTCCGCACAAAATCAATGACATCTGAACAGATGCATTGATTTTTATGGGTCTACGTGTGTCAGTGTCTCCGGTACGGGAGGAAACTGTCACCTCACGTACCGGAGCCACTGACGTGTGAAACCGGCCTAAAGCTGCAAAGAAATATTCGATTTATATTAGCCGACCCTGATGACAGATGTTGGGGAAATGAGGATGGGGCATATTTGCAAAGTGATCCCTTACCCCATTAAAATAAAGATGCACGCTCAGAAGACACGAGCATACATGGTGCTGGGAGATCAGAGAAGACAAAGCCTCCCATATGTACGGCCAGCCTAAGTCCTAGGGGCAACATGAGCAATATAGAACCTAAATGGATAAAGGTGGAGCATTCGCTCACATGACACTTACTGTCCAGTTCGGAATCCAGTTTAGTTAGGAAACGAATATTGAAAATGGCTTTAATCAGATCTTCTGGGAAATACTGTGCAACAGCAAGAGTGAAGCCCACCAGAACCAAGAGATGAGGAGGGAAGGAGTCTGGAAGGTAAAATAACACAACCACTATCTTATACATTTTTTTTTTTCATTCCTGATCTGATATTAGACGAAGCTGAAGTATTAAAGAGTTTTCATTTTTATTTCATAAATCAATAGCACTCATAAAAATAAGTCTTATCAGACAAATCGGCTTTTTTTTCCCTCTCCTCCTGGACTGATCTTTCACGCTCAGTTCATGAGTAAAATCTTCCATTACTGAGATAGGAGACAGCTGGTGCTCATAAAGTTCCATGGAGAAGTGTAACTGACGATTCAGAAGAACTTACAGCGGAAAGTCTGTGTCCGTCTCCACCTCCTCTCCATAGAATTTTATAAGCACCAACCTATCTCACAGTAATGGGAAAATCTGTCTATATAGAGAATGGAGATTGAAAGGAGGGGAAGTAGCACATTTCTCTCATAGAATATATTACAAAATCGCCAGTCACTCTTTAAGAATAAGGTATGTTAGCAGGAGGAGGAATCAGCCCGACCCCTCTGGGCAAATTCCATTCATTTTTACGGATCTGTTCACATCTGCACCGGCGGCTCGGCTACTGGTTACGGAGTCTTTAATGGAAAAGATACTGCTGTCAGAAACCAATGGGAAATGACAGCCGCCGCTGGGATCAGATGACACAGAGGTGAACGGAGCCTTATGGAATGTGTCTGTTTCCTAGGGCTTAAAATGCGTAAATGCGGCGATGTCACTCAGCTACAATACCTTCATTTTCTTTGTGAAAAAGGAAGAAATAGATTAGAAAATGGTAGAATTCTTGTGCAGAACATGTTTTTTTTTGTTTGTTTTTTTTAAGGGGAAGCGGTGTAGAGCAATGACTGCTGTACGTGGCGGCCTGTATTCTGATGATAGTTTGGACAGCGGCAGGGAAAAGAAATAATCTGCAGCTCAGGATCATAATATGGGATGACGTAGCAACTTTATTAACAATTATTTTAGACAAGGTCCCAATCCATAAAGATAAGGAAATTATAACATTAGGGCTACATTTTTTAGATGAAAACGGGACAATTCTTTTTTTTTCTCTTTTCTTCACTTGCCCGTGTGACCAGTCTATGATATGGGAAATTCATCACTGAAATTCTGATGTGATTATCTGCACAATAACCACAATGTACTAAAAATAATAAAAAAAAGTTGTGGGGTTTAGGTTTTCTAATCTGCAGCTTGTTAATGATAATGTGGAATTTTTTGCATATTTTCACTTTTTGCAACGCGGAGGCGGAAATCACAGTAAGGCCGGCCTCACACTTGGCGTAAGACAATACGCCACGTATTATACGTCCGTACTACGGCCGTAATACAGAGAAATGTTCCCAAAATAGTGATCCGTAGTCAGGGTGTTTCAGCGTATTTTGCGCATGGCATCCTCCGTATGTAATCCGTATGGCATCCGTACTGCGAGATTTTCGCGCAGGCTTGCAAAACCGACATCTAATGGATTTATGTGCTCAAATGTTCGGGAAAACATATATACAGTATATATATATATATATGTCATTGAGACACATATATATATATTCTGTATTTAGATTTCATTCAGCGCGATATCTGTGAACAGCCGGTAATTCAATTGCCGGCTTTTCATTTCTCCTGCACAAACCCGACATGATATGAGACATGGTTACATACAGTAAACCATCTCATATCCCCCTTTTTTTTGCATATTCCACACTACTAATGTTAGTAGTGTGTATGTGCAAAATTTCAGCGCTGTAGCTGCTGAAATAAAGGGTTAAATGGCGGAAAAAATTGGCGTGGGCTCCCGCGCAATTTTCTCCGCCAGAATGGTAAAGCCAGTGACTTAGGGCAGATATTAATAGCCAGGAGAGGGTCCATGGTTATTGGCCCCCCCCGTGGCTAAAAACATCTGCCCCCAGCCACCCCAGAAAAGGCACATCTGGAAGATGCGCCTATTCTGGCACTTGGCCACTCTCTTCCCACTCCCTGTAGCGGTGGGATATGGGGTAATGAAGGGTTAATGCCACCTTGCTATTGGAAGGGGACATTAAGCCAGATTAATAATGGAGAGGCGTCAATTATGACACCTATCCATTATTAATCCAATTGTTGGAAAGGGTTAAAAAACACACACACACATGATTTAAAAGTATCTTAATGCAATAAACACAGCGGTTGTTGTAATAATTTATTGTTCTCTCAATCCATCAGGAACACCCTCGCTTGGAAAAATAATAAACGCACAAGATACATACCTTCTGGTGAACCGTCTCGTCCCACGAAGTAATCCATCTGAAGGGGTTAACGACGGTAATATTACAGGCACGAGCCCTGCTAAATGCAGCTGTGCTCCGTGCCTGTAATCCCCGGCAAATGAATGAAATGTAGGTCATTGACCTACATTTCCTTCAGTCGCGGTGATGCGCCCCCTGGTGGATGTCCTCATCTGACCTGGAGCGTGGGAAAAAGTTCCCAGGCTGCAGTTCATGAGAACATCCAGCAGGGGCGCCTCACCGCGACTGAAGGAAATGTAGGTCAATGACCTACATTTCATTCATTTGCCGGGGATTACAGGCACGGAGCACCGCTGCATTTAGCAGGGCTGTGCCTGTAATATTAGTTAACCCCTTCAGATGGATTACTTCGTGGAGCCGGAACTTATTCGGCTCCTTCTTAGGCACCACCCCAAGCGGGGAAACAATTACGTCAGCCATAGGCAGCGAACTAAACGGCCCCGCCATTCTTCTCAATTCAACCTCTTTTGCCAGCTTAGCCGAAACAATCTCCGAATGCAAACTAGCCGATCTCAAGTTTTTCGTAGAAAAAGGGACAACATGCGTCGGGTGAGGGATCTTAAACCCCTCAAGAAAACCTTCTCTAATAACCTCTGCCTTGAGAGAATCCGGGTATCTATTTAGATAGGGGGCCATCTTTTAAAGCCTCACCGGAGTCTCCCCCTTGACCGCCACCCACGGATGGCTTGCCCCGTGATTTCTTAAAACATTTAGCGGCCCCATGTGAGGCCCCGCTACAGTGGGAGCACACATGTTTAAACTTACAGGTTGCGCCAAACTTACACTGGCCGTCGTTAAACTGCCAGCATGTCCCCGTCTTTTCCTTAGCCTGTGACCCCTGACCTCCTCCACCTTGTCCTGACTGCTGACCGCTACCCCCTCCGCCCCCTTGAAAGGACTGCCCGTAACGCACCGGTGCCATAACCTTCAACCACAATCCAATGTCCTTTTGATCCCATCTTATCTCGGGCCTCACCGCCTTGCGCTGCCTGAACTGTTCATCGTATCGCAGCCAAGCCTGGCCCCCATAGGTACGATGCGCTTCACTAATAGACTCCAAATAACAGAAAAGGCCCGAGCAATTCTCTGGGGCTTTCTCCCCTATCACGCTCGTCAGAATGTTAAATGCCTGCTGCCAGTTAACAAATGTCTGAGGAATAAGGCGCCAACGCCTCTTTTCCTCCTCCTCCTTTTTACTATCATCTTTCTTTCCTTTATCCAAATTAAATTTTTCTAAAGGAAGGAGAGAGAAAATCTCGACGTATTCGTCTTTCCAAATCTTTTCCTTCACCTCCTTCTTCAAATGGGCCCCCAGCGGGCCCTCAAAGCACACAAAAACCTCACCTTTTGCCCTATCATCTAACTTGACGGTATCGCCCCTCCCCGTTTCGGTTTGTACCGACACCGACACACCGGCCGCTGAGGACAGCGGCCCGCTAACGGAACTTGCAATCTCGCTCGGACCCCCAACTCCACAACCGGCAACCGACACCCAAGCCCCAGCGGGCGACGCTCGGGCACTATCCGCAACCCCGCCATCCAATCTTCTCAAGAACTGTGACATACCCGCCAAAAGTTCTCTAATACCCGGAACCTCACCACCACCCCCACTCCGCTCAACAGACCCCGAAACACCCGCCACCGGAAAAGGACTGGACATATACTCACGGGGCTGTGCAGGTGCTGTGTCCCCACCAGCCGTGCCTCCTGAAGCCTGCCGATCGCTTTCGTCACGATGCTCGCTCCCTGAGTCGTCGCTGTTGCTCCTCTGCCCCAGGCCCGCGCCCCTGGCCTCCACGTCACCAGGGGGGACCGAGACTGGCGAAGGCGACCGCTCCCTCGACCTCCTGCTGGACCTGGATCTGGCAGCTTGCATAAGTCCCCTGGGTGCCGCAGCCGGACCATCCGCTCTGTGCGCCGCTCCTGCGCTGCCTCGACCACGTGCTCCTTGCCGCGGTGATGCCACTGGCCTGGCCGCCATCCTGCTGCGCCGTCCTGTCCCAGAGCCAGGTGCACCGTGCGGCAGAGGTCTAGGTGCACCCGCCACAGTACTTCCCGGGTCCCGGCTCCTGTCAGCTGCTGCCGCTGCTGCGCTCCTACCGCGCACCGTCCCTGGAGTCACCGCCGCTGGAGCAGCTCCCCGGCGGGTCTGGAGTGCAGATGTCGGCGCTGCAGCGCTCCCGCGCCCCCTGCCAGGCCGAACCGGAAGTGCGGCCATAACATCCGGTGAAGCGCCGGCGTCCTGCCGCGCCTGCCCAGCTCCCGCAGCGCCTCGTCGTCTCGCGCCGGCAGGGCCGCCGAGTGGATTCCTGCCGGCGGGGGGGGGCGGGCGGTGTGGCTGCGCCGCGTCCCCCAGCCCCCGCAGGGTCCCGTGAGGGGCTCCGCGGCCTGCGCCTGCCGTGCGGTGTGGTATCCGGGGACAGCCTCTCGGGCGGCCTCGACCTCCTGGAACTCCGGCCCCGGCTCCCGCTGTCCTGGCTGTCACTGCCTCCTAGCAGCCCAGTGAGCTGCTCTTCAAGCCATCCGGCCCTCCTGGATCTTGCCTCCCTGCGAAGCCGAGCGACCAAGCTGTCCACCGCAGCCATGGTGAGTAACGCTGCGGCAGCTGGTCCACTCACTTTGGCTGTCTCTAACTGACTGACCCCCTTTCCCGCACTTTTCCCAGGTCCCCCCCTCCCAATCCCATAGAATTCCCCGCCCCATTTGCTATCCACCAATCCTGAGCCTCCCATTCTAACTTTTTAAAAGAAAATTACTACCCTGCTCCCCATGGCAACGCAGTCATGTGGGGGCTTCCTTTTAGCTGCGCCCCATACAGCCCCCCCTCTATAGACTTGCATCAGAGAATTTGATCCATGATTCAGATCAAAAGTGGCCATATCTCAGTTTGGTTTTTTGCAGGCACTGCAAAAAAGCAAAACATACATGTAAACAGCCCCATAGACTATAATAGGTACATGATCTGTGAGAAACACTGAGAACATGTATGAAAAAAAACAGACGTCTGAGACCTAAGGGCGCAGTCAGACGACCATATAAATTGGACTGTGATTGGACCACAATGCAAAGACTGTCCAGCGGCTCTACCGACCTGAGCATGATGGCTGTACAGGAAAACATGAAGCGGTCACGCTCAGGTCGGGAGAGCCGCCGGCCAGTCTGTGCATTGTGGTCCGATCACAGTCCAATTTATTCGGTCATCTGATTGTGTCCTAAGAGTACAAGTATTGACTGGTAGAACAGTAACACCAAATCCTTCATTTAAAGGAATTGTCTCATCTATAGTGGCCAAAAGTGCTTGTAAAAACAATTTACTTCTTACTTTAAAATCCTCTCCGTTTGCAATAATGGAAGGAGTTTTAATTCTATAGTTTACTGCTCATTGTTTAGGTTACCAGCCACTCCTGCAGCTTGTCAGAAGTGTCCAGTTTCCCAGACAAGCAGCATGCACATCTGCCTCTGCAGGCCATCTGGACCTTAGGAGCGCACCACTGTCCCCTTACCCCATTGCAAGCGAAAAATCGGGAGGCAGGGGAGATGGGTGCTACCAAAGATACATGATGAGAGAATCCCTTTAAGGATTTCCTGGAGGAATAACAGAGGAACAACAATGAAAAGATGCCCCAGAATAATTATTACATGGGGGTACTATAGTGTAACACACAGGACTGGTGCTCTTTAAGCCGCCCCTAGACAGCTGTCAGGTGCACGCACTGAATAGACCTTTGGCCACCAGATGTTTAGTTTGGGCCAGTGACTGGCCTTCCAATCTGAACCCACGGGGCTTCTACCTTTGTGACATTCTCCATGGTGACTTCTGCGATCTTGTCCAGAACCGGAGGACACAGAGTATTACAGTAACTAATAACCAGCGCCAGAAACGGTGCGTTCCTCCAGGTGACCTGGTGCAGCAGGCGCTGGCAGGTGAGCAGGATGTCGTCTATCAGCATATTCTGCAGCCACTGCCCGTTCATCACGTACGTCAGCTCATTCAACAGATGATCAATGTCGTCCATATTCTTCACTCTCTCCAGTCCGTATCGGCTCACTTTATGGAGGAGTTTCTCATACATCCCGGATTTATTCTGCCTGGACAGCTGGGCGGGCTGTAACCACCGGATGACGCTGTTCGCGATGCTATTCAGGTCGCTGAGGTCACACTGGGGAATGACGTCGTCAATCTTTCTAAGGACGGCTTCATCCACTCTAGTAAGGGTCAGCAGCGACAGTGACCTGGTCATCATAACCACCATAGATGGGACATGAGACGTCTTCATAAAGCTACGGGAAGGGACATTTCAGGCACCAAAAACAAGTCACCATCTCAGAATCAAATCATTTATACATGTGACAAAGGGAACAAAAAGAAGCCACCAAAACCCTCAAAACACATTAATGTGGGCTTTATTTTTGTGGTTTCCCCAGGCAAAAGATAAAATAAAAGGTCCATAGAACAAAAATGTCACGTATTTATTAAAAACAAACAAAAAAAAAAACACTTTGTGATGAGTGTCACTCCAAAATTACTAATTAAAATAAGCCTTATAAAATAGTCCTTATACAACCCATATGTTTGTAGTAATAAACTATTATTGTTGAGCATATTTATGTTAAAATCCGGGTGTCCGTTGTTGGCACGGCCAAGATATTTTTTTGCCTCCTGTGTTGATTGACAGCGCTCGCTTGGGGAAAGCACACAATGTAGCAGCAGGAGCCAGCGCACGCGCTCACAGATCTCTCTCCTCTCTGCTGCGGCCATGCGATTTTCCTCCCTCTTCTTTCTTTAACGCTTCTTGCTCGCCACACTTCTGCATCTTTCCGTGGAGCGAGCAGCCACAGCAGAGGAGAGAGGTCAGTGAGCGCGGTCGGTGAGCGCGCACAGGCCTCTGCAGTTACACTGTGCGCATGCACGCTGGAGGACTCCCCAATGTCACCTTGACCAGTAGCGGACATACCATTGGTGCAACCAGTGCAGCCGCACAGGGGCCCGAGAGGTCCAGGGGCCACTGCTTTCCCCAAACCAGGTGGCATTGTGCATTATAAGGAGCTCTCCGGCTGCAGATGGTCCATATATTGTTCTTGCACAGGGGCCTCTGCTGTCTGTGTCCGCTCCTGGCCCTCATGGTATACCAGTCGTATGTTTGTATTCTTATTAGTGACCTTGTCTTACCCACATGGTAAACCCAGCGCCATTCTAATAGGGCCGTCCACATGTCCCTTTAACCCGATTACTCGCCACACATGCATGGAAATTGCACTTACGCAGTTAGACGTTTTTGTAGATCCGCAAACAGTTGATAGTTTTGGCAGGGCAGGCAAACCACGGCATCTGTGAGCTTACATAGATACAGGCGATGGTAATGATCCAGATTGTCCTGGATGGCGGAGCAGATCCTGAACAGAGAGAAAAACAAAAAGATCACACATCATCAAGCAACATAACGAGACTCCATCCACAGCCGTGCCACGTCCTCATCCAGAAGGGACGCTCCCACACAGTGTGCCGTGTGTGGCAGACAGGGGCGTAGCTAGAGCTTTTGCCGCCCGGGGCTGTTCCCGAGTTTGGCGCCCCCCCCCCCCCCCCCAGAACGTATGCGATTTTCACACTTAGTCATGTACCCACGAGCTCCTCTCCCTTAAGCTCCCAATGTTCAGTGAAAAACTGAGCGAAGCAGAAGAGAAGCTCGTTGTCACAGGACCATGAGTATGAAAGTCGCATATGAGTGAAGTGTCCATGTGTCGACGACTGGAACCTGCAGAGCTGAATCCTGACATCGCAGCTTCTGAAATCTCACAACGCATGCACTGCATACTTTTAGGATTCTCCCTTGCCGGTGGACAGTCATGTCAGCACAAGTATGCGATTTGTATACTTCTGACCACATTCCGACTAGACGTGCCCGGCCTCACTCAGTTCATTTTCATTGAGTGAGGCCACACATGTCTAGTCAGCACATGACCGCACATATGTAAAATCGCCAGCACGAGAGAATCCTGACAGTGTGCAGGGCGCACTGTGAGAAGTCAGAAGTCTGCAGTCACAAAGAATGACTGCAGACTCATCACAAACCAGGACATCCCCTTTAATGCTCCTAACATAAATAAAAGCATGAGAGTTAGTCAGTATCACACATAACATTTACATCCAGGTACCTTATAGATGACGTCGTCTCTGGAGTTGTTCTCCTTCATTTCTTCATCTTGTCCAGACCCCATGATGCATTTTCTCATCCACAGCCGTCTCTGCAGACTTCCATCTTCTCCGCTCTTTTGCAGAAAATCTCCACATGACGCCCTTAAAGATACAAGTGTCATTATAATGCTCCTGAATGAAAAATTGCCCCTCACTATATTGTCTGCACAAAATATGACCCCCACACTGTCCCTCTTATGGTACATGCTCTTCACACTGACCTCTCCTTTCCATACCGGCCCCCTCTTCACACTGACCTCTCACACTGTGTCCCCCTATAGGGCCCAGTATTTATACTGTACTCTCTCATCACACTGCCCCTCCTTGGTATACTGTCCCCTCCTGGCTGTGCCCTTACACTGTCCTCCATGCTACGCATGCACACATCCCAACACCCTCACTCCCCGTACTCTGTCCACATACGTTTTTCACATCGCTACTCATACTGTGTCCGCATACATTCCCCTGTTTGACCCCAAACTGTCTGCACCCATCCCCCATACTGTTTCCTCATATATGCCCCCCATCTCCCCCTTTGCTCTTCATTTTGTGTCCTTAGTAGTGTTGAGCGATACCGTCCGATACTTGAAAGTATCGGTATCGGAAAGTATCGGCCGATACCGGCAAAGTATTGGATCCAATTTTAAAATGCGCGCGTGTCCTGCCTCCCGTGATGTCACGGCTTGTGATTGGTCACGTCGCCCATGTGACCGCGACGCGACCAATCACAAAGCCGGAACGTAATTTTAAAATAGTGAATGCCTAGAAGGACCTGAAAATTACGTCATGGCTTGCTGTGATTGGTCGCGTCGCGGCCACATGGGCGGCACGCGACCAATCACAAGCCGGGACGTCACGGGAGGAAGGAAAAGCGCGCATTTTAAGCAAACAACGCTGCCGGTTCCCTCGGTGAGGTCCAGGCTGCGTCGGAGAGGTGAGTATAGCAATATTTTTTATTTTAATTCTCTCTTTTACACATTTTTACATTAATGTTGTTTCGATACCGATACCCGATACCACAAAAGTATCGGGTATCGGAATTCCGATACCCGCAAGTATCGGCCGATACCCGATACTTGCGGTATCGGAATGCTCAATACTAGTCCTTAGATCTCCCCACACATTAAATCCCCCCATCCCCATGACAAATCTCCCCCCACACACATTAAATCCCCCATCTCCACTCCAATTCTCCCCACACACAATAAAGACCCCCATCTCCACTCACATTAAATCTCCCCCCACAATAAATCCCCCCATCTCCACTCATATTAAATCTCCCCCCCCACAATAAATCCCCCCTCCCTACTCACATTAAATCTCCCCCCCACAATAAATCCACCCATCTCCACTCATATTAAATATCCCCCATCCAATAATATATCCCCCACAATATATCCCCCATCCCCACTCACAGTAAATCCCCCCCACAATGTATGCCTCCCATCCCCACTCACAGTAAATCCCCCCCCCACAATGTATGCCTCCCATCCCCACTCACAGTAAATCCCCCCCCCCCACAATGTATGCTTCGGTGTCTTCAGCTCCACTGGAGCACTTACCACCGCTCTGTGTCTCCTGCTCTGCCGCGCAGGTGAGTGACGTCAGCAGCGTGATCACATGACCTGATCACGCTGCTGCCGTCGCTCTGACCCGGCAGTCAGAGCTTCAATTGTACTCGCATCACAGATACGAGTACAATTGAACACTGGGAGCCGGCGCGCCGCAGCTTCTCTGTGCCGGCTGTCAGCTTGACAGTCGGCACAAAGAACAGCCGACTCCCAGTGCGGGGGGCGGCAGAATGCAGCCGCCGGGGGAGACACTGCGGACCGCCGCTTTAGGCGGCCCGACTGCGCCCCCCTGCCGGATGCAGCCGCTGCACTGACTCACCCTCGCATTGTGCCGCCCCCCGCATTGTGCCGCCCGGGGCGGACCGCCCCCCCCGCCCCCACCTTCCTACGCCACTGGTGGCAGAACAAATTTCACCCGGACCACAAGCCCCACTGACGTACATATGGGTTTTTGTAACTTTGATGGCAAAAACGACACAACACACTGCGCCAGTGTCATCAATAAGTTAGGAAACGGCCGACAGAGTCTCTAATAAGTGGTGGACGCTCCTTGCTCCACTGTAAAGATGCTTCAAGAATGTGCACCATATAAAATGGTTCATAGGTTTGTAAAGGCCCCATATACCGTGAGGGTCGGCCAAGCGTTCATCTGGCCATCAGCTCGCTCTCACTCTATTCCCCCCATGGACATGAATGCTCAGTAGGGTGGCTCATGCATTGAGGAGTGGAGAAATCCACCATCGGACTCATCGGTCTGTACATCAAAGGGATCAGGCAAAAAAAAAAATAAAACCTCTCAGTACTTATTTGCTAGGAGGAGAATACTAAGAGCCTGAAATGGCTGATTACAGGGAACAACAGCTTGCATCCATCTGAACAGTAAATGGAAATATGGCAGGATTCAGACATCCATATATTATGATCCAGGTATGGACCGAATTGGCCGAGGATCTCCTGGCCTCACACATGTATAGTTGGGTCAGCAGACCCTCGCTGGGGTGCAGCCCGTACCCGGACCGTGATAATATGGACAATATCAGATTGGACAGGAAGGATCCAGCTCCAAACCATTCACGGCTTAGAGAATCCACTTACTTCTGAATGAGGATTGGGTTCTTGCACTCGGCCTCTGCCATGGTCTCCAGCACGTACACCAGACTGATGTGATGGATCTTACCTGCCAGTATGACAAGGTCGTCTTCAAGCCTGGAGGGAACAAAGGAGCTCAAACCTTTACAAATCCAACATTTGGCAATTGTTTCCAGTACTGAATTCCTAGATTAGACTACAAAATAATCAGGAGCTTCCTCTAATTAGGGAATACGAGTTCTATTTGAGTATTATCATTGCATTATGGGATTTTTTCTGTTGGTTCAGGGCTGATACGTAGTATCCCTTTAAGGGGCCGAAACATCACATCCCTTTAAGGGGCCCACTCACCTATTTCTTATCTCTTGAGAAGCCATCGGAAATAAGGCACAAAATATTTTTCCGAAATGATCCGCATTATTCCATAGGTCTGATATTTCGAGCAGAGACAATTTTGCCATCACCTGAAACTCGTACTGCTTGAAAGCCATTTGCCGGTAGAGGCCGCTGACGATGCACATGGTGTCCGTGCTCATTTTATTCTTGTCCCGCACAAAAATCTGATTGCATTTATCCAAGAGGGGCTGGTAGTCATACTTCATAAGGCACAGAAACTGGACGACCCGGCGCACGCTGTGCACATCTATGTAGTTATCCCCCTCCATTAAGGATTCTGCCTTGCTGATCAGTCGGTGCTGCAACCGCTTAGAGGTGACCGGGAATGTCTTCATCATAAGACTGGACAGGTATCTGGAAAAGGATTAAAAAGGATCATGAATGTGATCTATAGCACATATGAAGTGTGTGATATAGAGAGTGGCTTGCAAAATGAGTTAACTGAGAGTCCATCAGTGAGCTTATCCTGACACCCTACGCAGAAAGCAGCCAATCAGAGGTGTGGGCCGGGTTATACAGAGCTCAGTATTTAGAGCACTGCAAGATCTGCAGCAGAGAAAACAGGAACTTTATCAAAACTACAGCAAGCAGCCCAGTAAGTGACACATCGCTGGAATCAGAGTCTCTGCCCCTCCATCATACTGCACTCAGATGGGTCAAAATCAGACATAACCCACATTTTTTCCCGCAGAGTCCGATAAAAAGATTAAATAAATTTTGGACATGTGCACAGCCCTATTGAATATCATAGTTACGAGCGCTACAAGTGAAAACTACACATAGCACTCATCTGTGAAAATACGTCTTATGCACGAGCCCAAATAGCAAGTTAATCAAATTAATCTCCCTGCTCTAAGTATCAGCAGAGAGGTAACGCGGGATCGGCATTGGCTTCAGCAGGGAAGTTATACTTATTTTGTTATTTTACAGCATTTCCAGATTTGGCTTTTTAAAAAAAAAACAAAAAACAGTTAAGCACGTTAATTTTTTTCCCTTTTCAGCATTCTAGAATTTTTTTTTCATTGTTTTCATTCGCGTGTCACCACAGGTCAATATGGTCTTATTTTTGTAGACAAGTACTATTTTGCCTTACGCATTTATTAGTAATATTTTTAACATCAGACAGTAAATGGAAGTCTTAGGGTATGTGTCCACGGTCAGGTTTGCTTCAGGCTTTGGTCAGGATTTTATGCAGGTAAAATCCTGACCAAAAATGCACCTGAGGTCACTGGCAGGTCACCTGCGGTGTTCCTGCGTGTTTTGCTCATAGTAGCAACATGCTGCGTTCTGAAAAAAACGCTCCGCATGTGCGTTTTCGCAGGAAAAACGCATGCGTTTTTTAATGCACAGTGGAGACGGGATTTCATTAAATCCCCTCCACTATGCTGGAACATCTGGACGCTGCGTTTTTGATGCTGCGGCTCAGCGCTGCGTCAAAAACGCAGCGTTTCCTGAACGTGGATACATACCCTTACATTTAAAAAATGATGTTTTATTTTTGTTATTTTTTTTTTTTAATTTAGTGTGTGGGGTGATGACATTGAAGGATAGTTGCACCAGTCTCTGCCTATAGAAATCCATGGGTGAAAAAGAAATTAAAACAAATATACATATGCAAGATTCAGTAGAAAAATAACAACAAGGCTGGAATTTGGGGGCGTGTCCTATTAGAACACCAGAGGCAGAGCTGACGGAGCCAAGATGGCTGCTCCCATGAGCTGTATTTACCACGACTTTGGCGGAACCAAAATGACTGTTTAACAGTCCTATTGCTTCCAAAGGTAATTTATTGTATATTTAGTTATATGTGCTATCTCTCCGCTGTAAAATAACTTGATATGTTTGACAGTGATGCGTCCACTTTAAGGGGTCAATGGGGACCACTCCTCGTTAGCTTCTTAAAGGAAACCTGTCAGGTCACTCAGGACTCGCAAACTGCTGACATGATGATTTACTTGCCATAATCCAGCAATAAAATCATGCCCTTCCTGTAGCATAAAGTTATGCATATCCTCCACATTTGTATTGCCCTCATTCACTATCCGGATAGTTCTATGAAAACAACACCTCTGGTCAGAGATAACTCACATCCTGAGGAGGAGTTTTCCCCTTTGGAGTCGACCCATCACCAAACATATCAGGTTATACTACAATAGGGAAGTAGTAGATATAAGTAAATAGGAATAAATTACCTTTGGAAACATAAGGACTGTGAAGACAATTATTTCAGCTCTGAGAGAGCCACTGTGACCTGACAGGATCCCTTTAAATCACTTCCAGTAGTCTTAGATACTGGTGACCGCTTACCTAATATTTTGTATGTTCTCCAGGCCCGTGTTCAGGGCATTGGCTACCTTTCCCATTAACGGACTGCTGCCCAGATCTAGTTTTTCCAAACAAACTGAGAATTTCGACAACGTCTCCGGTTCAAACCTGAAACAGGTAAAAACATACAATCAATCATATAAATACAAAATAACAAACAATGCGCCATACAGTTATATAGGATAAAATCCAAAAGATTTCTTTATAAAAAAGTTATTTATTGATCTAACTTTTTAGGTTTCGTTTTTCCAGTCCGCAGTTGCAAAAGTGCAGGACTCCACTGTCCTGGCTGTGCATCTTGTCTCATGTTTACGATGCTACAATGAAATGCTATGACGTGTATACTAGTGGGAGAAGAGGGATACAATGCGGAAAACCTTTGGGCAACACACAGCATGACGAACCTCAAGAGCCAAAGAGCTAATGCTGGGCAACTAAATGGCAAAATGGCTGCTGGGATTGGTAATCAAACATTCCACCAGCCTTACTTTTCCAGTCTTCTCCAGCCTTCCATTAGCAGCTGCTGCACCAAAGAGTCGTGCGCTTCCACATTAAACCTTGAAATACAGAATACAACAATGGTAAACGAGATGCAACATAAGGACCGAGCAATGGAGCAAGTGGCTCGTACCTTATAACGGCATACAGCGTATTCACCAGGGTGGTGTCGCTCATAAAGTCAATTTTATTTTCTGCCAGGATCCGAAGAGCAATAAATTCCGGGTGATTTCGGACGGTTTCATGATTTGCGTTTGCACTCGGCTTCCCCTTCTGAAGCTCCCATAATGTATTGATGGCGCAACCCACATGATGTACTGTAAGCTTAGACTTATGGATGCCAACGAGTTGAAAAATCTGGAATTGGTTTGTGCTAGTCATCAACTGATCCAGGAGCGGATCCGAACTGATACTACGCATCTGAAAGAAGCGCAGAGAAAGAGGCAAAGCCCTCCTCCAGCAGAACATGTCTGGACTGTACGAAAGGCTTAGGACCTTAGAGAAATAAAAATATTCTATGTCTTTTCTTCCAACATCTTCTTAGAAAGTGGATATTCCTCTCTCCGGAGAAGATCTTGTTACTTCAAGATATGATAAGACACTTTGATTAAAGCCATCTGTAAAGGAAGAGATAAAAAAGGAATAATAATAATAGTGGACCCACAACTTATATGTAAGGCTGTGTTCTTTCCACATACAGATTATACAATCAGCATTTTAACATACTTATTATATGGTATTGGTATACAGGGGGTGCAGAAGTCGGTGTACAGTTTAAATAATAGTTGAATGTTATCAATTGTGCATGATTTTCTTAAACAAACCTCATTTTTTATAACTTCCCAAATAAAAATCAAGTCAATCTGGGTAAGGTCTGGTGACCCTTCTGGCCATGCAACCGGCAGGACAGCATCTACCTATCCACATAGTATAAAAATAATAATATGAATAGACATTTATGCCAGCATATGCACCCCTGTATATTAGAATATGAAGCTTAAAGTTATTTGTCCAGAGCATTTTTTAGCATCTGGTGATAAAAACAAACCTATTGAGGCATAAGGACATCAAAGAAGATCGCACCCTACCCTCCCTTTGAATGATCGGGTGGAGAACGTGTCAGACCCATTTCATCCATGTAATTACATGGTGAGTTTAAAGGGTGATTTCTTGTTTAGTAAATCGTCCCCTCTTCTAAAGATAAGGGTTGACTTACTGGCTGCTGGAGTCCCAACTTCTCATACCCCAAAAAAATCTCCAAAAAAGAACACTGGAGCTTATAAACCAAGCTTAGCACTCAGCTATTTCCAGCAGTCCCATACACAATGAATGGTGCGGAGGTTGAGCATGTGCACCTACCGCTCATTTCGAGATTGGACTATGCCAAGCCTCGTTCCCTTTATCAAGAGCCCCATCCTCAGGATCGCCAGGGATCCTAGAATCCCAAAGACCAGCATGCTATGGGAAGGAATAATGCAATATCTTTGGAATGTTTAAAGCCTTAAACTTACACTTCTGCCCAGTAAGAAGGAGAGTGATCTTTAGTATCATAATCAGCCCGCCTTATACAGTGGTGGTATATAACTAGGATATGTCACCTATGCCGATTGCCTGGAGGTGAAGTCACTGGGACCCCTACAGAATGCTAGGAAAGCACTGAGCCATTTTATTTATAGTAATCCTTGCTGGCTTTCTTCGGGTTACCATTAAAAGAAACCTGTCGCTTGATTTATGCTGCCCAAACAATAGGCAGCATTAATCAGAGCCTGGCTGCCTGATTACAGCCAGTGATATTTTTTTCAGAGATAATATACTTTAAAGATCCGGCCGTGGACCATAGCAATAGAGAAACCAAGTCCAGAAAGTCCAAGTGCCACAGCAGGTGATTGACGGGTCCCACGACTGCGAATCACCTGATGCAGTGCTGCAAAATACCAAGAAGAGTCAGACTAGTCTCACATCCAACTATGGTCCTCAGCTGAAGACCATGGCTCGGTCTGCCTATGGTGAAAGACCTGAAGAGAGAAAATACAAGAGGTGCTCCCTGTGTAACACTGTGGGCAACAGGTCAGGGCTAGTGATGAGCGAATATACTCGTTACTCGAGATTTCCCGAGCATGCTCGGGGGTCCTCCGAGTATTTTTTAGTGCTCGGAGATTTAGTTTTCCTCACCTCAGCTGAATGATTTACATCTGTTAGCCAGCATAAGTACATGTGGGGGTTGCCTGGTTGCTAGGGAATCCCCACATGTAATCAAGCTGGTTAAGAGATGTAAATCATTCAGCTGCGGCACGAAAAACTAAATCTCTGAGCACTAAAAAATACTCAGAGGACCCCTGAGCGTGCTCGAGAAATCTCGAGTAACCAGTATATTCGCTCATCACTAGTCAGGGCAAGTCAGAGGGTTGGTCGCTCATCTGAACAGGTTGTGTGCGGCACAACTATGTAAAGAGTTAGATATTATCCAATATCCGCCGTATGCAGACCAAATGGAAAGAGGACACAACAAGGAAAGGAAAGATCAGTGAGGTGGATCCCGGAACAGAGGATAAATAAAAATGTTTGCGTAGAACCTACTCCTCCCTTAAGCATACCTGAGGATTAACCTTAGTAGCAGCAGCGCCCGGGATCCACTGCACTCCTCTCTACTTTAATGGTGAAAGATCTATAACATGAAACTGTCTTCCACAACCTCACCTTTGTATAGAGTTCGGCTGTTCTTCGCCCAGTATTAAGCCTCCTACACAGCTGTTTCTGTTTCAGTCAACGACTGTATTTTAACCTTCCTATGTAAATGATGATCATTCCCCCCCGTTTTGTATAATGGTTTATACACCCGGCTATAATCCTACATCATCCATGACTTTGTGCGAGTGTACACAGAAGAATACGTTCTTTGATGCGATTTCGAAGGATGCCGAATCCTGATTTGATTTCCTTCTTTTTCATTCTCTTTGCATTTTGTTCATTTATAATAATAATAAAGTATCAACACTTCTATTTATTAAAGCATTCTAACTTTGCAGTATTTCTTTCACACACGTCTAAAACTCTTAAAAATCACAACTAAATTCTCCCAGCGATTCCTACTGGCCACCGACCGCGAGCGGTCTGACGAATCAGCAAAAGGCAAAGCGCTGGAAATTTAGCTCGCGGCGCCTACGTCTAATAACGCCATTTTTGAAGTCCTTATGACATTTAATTGTATTGAATTGTTATTGTTACTAATTATTATTATTATTATTATTGTTATTAATTATTGTTACCACAGGTCCTGGACCCCGTCCTCCACCCGTTACCACAGGTCCTGGACCCCGTCCTCCACCTGTCACCAGGGCATATGCGCTTGTTACTGGCCATGATTTGTCACAGTCACCCCCAGAATCTGTGTCACACCCCACAGTCTGATGACCCTGCAAGTCACTCTCTGTCTGGGTGTCAGCTCCACGTGTTTTATCCAGCAGACCACTATCAGTCGTATTGTGGCACACTTCAGGTGACGTCAGGTCAGTTAGTTGGACAGTCGCACCTTTCCCTCTGGTCAGGCCTGCCTTCTCAACATTACTAACTGACATCCACATTATATCCACAAACACTTCAGCCTTTTCCCACAGTGCTACCAAATCTTGTCCTATTACCATAGGATACGGCAAGATCGGGTCTACAACCACCTCATGGTATGTGGAAACCTCCGCTGCGACAATGTAGATAGTGGCTACCTGGAGATATTCAGTGTCGCCAGGTGACACAGAATCTCCTGGACGGGTTCCCAGCACAGACGCTTCTCTCCCCGGGTCTATCAACCCTTGCACACACTTTCCATCCAGCCAAAAAGGACACAGTCGTGACACCTCACTGATTGCCGCCCCTTTTTTGGCTCCGCCCCCTTTCTGGGCAAGTGCTCCGCTTTTTGATACCACCCCGGTTCGAGATTCAGCCCCCCTTCGGGATTCCACCCCTTTTTGGGCCATTACCCCTATTCGGGTTACCGCCCCTTTTTGGGTCTCCGCCCCCTTTTGGGCAACCATCCCCGTTTGGGCCACCGCTCACTATTAGGGATACTCCCCTCCCTGGGATACACCCCGTGGACTCCCCCACGGCACTCAGGCCCCAGTTCACACAGTACACCCCAATGTCTCTGGGCTTGTACTGGCCTTTTAAGAGTCTGCACAAAAATAATTTTTTTTTTTTTTTTTCTCTATGTCACTTTCACCAGCTCCTGCTGGTACCGCCACAGCTCCCGCTGCAGTCACACACAACCGGCACCTCCAGGTGCTGCCAACCACAAGCCACTACAGCTCCGCCTGCTGTGGAACCTCTCTGTTGTGAATTTACCTTTTGGCTCCCTCTAGTGGCTACTAGTGATTTGACTCTGGGTATGTCATTCATCCCTTGTATGCTCACCTGGGTCGTTAGGTAGGGGTGTTGCTATATAAGCTCCCTGGACCTTCAGTTCAATGCCTGGCAACGTTGATGTCAGAGCTAATCTGTAGTGCTCATGTCTTCTGATCCTGGTTCCTGCAAGATTAAGCTAAGTCTGCTTTTTTGCTTTTTGCTATTTGTTTTTGTTTGCATTTTGTCCAGCTTGTATATAATCTGCATCCTGATCTTGCTGGAAGCTCTAGGGTGGCTGGTGTTCTCCCCCCGGGCCGTTAGACGGTTCGGGGGTTCTTGAATCTCCAGCGTGGATTTTTGATAGGGTTTTTGTTGACCATATAAGTTATATGGTCAACCCAGTTACCACTGCCCTATGAGCTGGATTTTTGTACTTCGCAGACTTGCTGATATCTCTGAGACCCTCGCCATTGGGGTCATAACAGTTTGCCAGGCCGATATCAAATGTTAAATGCATTGCAGAAGCGGGATTATAAGAAAGAAAGTTCTGAGTTTTTTTGTTTTTTTTTCTTTTCTCATTTTTTTTTTCTTTTCCCCTTTACCTCCGAGTGGCTTGTGATTGCTGCAGACATGAATGTCCAGACCTTGATTACAAGTGTGGACCAGCTTGCTGCTCGTGTGCAGGGCATACAAGATTATGTTACCAGAAATCCTATGTCAGAACCTAAGATACCGATTCCTGAACTGTTTTCCGGAGACCGATTTAAGTTTAGAAATTTCAGGAATAATTGTAAATTGTTTTTGTCCCTGAGACCCTGTTCCTCTGGAGACTCCGCTCAGCAAGTGAAAATTGTTATTTCTTTTTTACGGGGCGACCCTCAGGATTGGGCTTTCTCGCTGACGCCAGGAGATCCGGCATTGGCTGATATTGATGCGTTTTTTCTGGCGCTCGGTTTGCTCTATGAGGAACCCAATCTTGAGATTCAGGCAGAAAAAGCCTTGCTGGCTATGTCTCAGGGCCAGGACGAGGCTGAAGTGTATTGCCAAAAATTTCGGAAATGGTCCGTGCTGACCCAGTGGAACGAATGTGCATTGGCTGCTAATTTTAGAAATGGCCTTTCTGAAGCCATTAAAAATGTGATGGTGGGTTTTCCCATTCCCACAGGTCTGAATGATTCTATGGCCCTGGCTATTCAAATAGACCGGCGGTTGCGGGAGCGCAAAACCGCAGATTCCCTCATGGTGTTGTCTGAACGGGCACCTGAGTTAGTGCAATGTGATAGAATCCTGACTAGAAATGAGCGGAAAATTCATAGACGCCAGAATGGCTTGTGTTACTACTGTGGTGATTCTACACATGTTATCTCAGCATGCTCTAAACGTCCTACTAAGGTTGTTAGTCCTGTCGCCATTAGTAATTTGCAACCTAAATTTATTCTATCTGTGACTTTGATTTGCTCACTGTCATCGTATCCTGTCATGGCGTTTGTGGACTCAGGTGCTGCCCTGAGTCTTATGGATCTGTCATTTGCCAAGCGCTGCGGATTTGTTCTTGAGCCATTAGAAAATCCTATCCCTCTTAGGGGTATTGATGCTACGCCATTGGCAAAAAATAAACCGCAGTTTTGGACACAGGTTACCATGTGCATGACTCCCGAACATCGGGAGGTGATACGTTTTCTTGTCCTGCATAAAATGCATGATTTGGTTGTTTTGGGGTTGCCATGGTTACAGACCCATAATCCAGTCTTGGACTGGAAGGCTATGTCAGTATCAAGTTGGGGCTGCCATGGAATTCATGGAGATTCCCTGCCCTTGTCTATTGCTTCTTCTACGCCTTCGGAAGTTCCGGCGTATTTGTCTGATTATCAGGATGTCTTCAGCGAGTCTAAGTCCAGTGCACTGCCTCCTCATAGGGAATGTGACTGTGCAATAGATCTGATTCCTGGCAGTAAGTTTCCTAAGGGGAGATTGTTTAATCTGTCGGTGCCTGAACATACCGCGATGCGTTCATATATCAAGGAGTCTCTTGAGAAGGGGCATATCCGTCCTTCTTCTTCCCCTCTTGGTGCGGGATTCTTTTTTGTGGCCAAAAAGGACGGATCTTTGAGGCCTTGTATTGACTATCGGCTTTTAAATAAGATCACTGTCAAATTTCAGTATCCTTTGCCGCTGTTGTCAGACTTGTTTGCCCGGATTAAAGGTGCCAAGTGGTTCACCAAGATAGACCTACGTGGTGCGTACAACCTTGTGCGCATTAGGCAAGGCGATGAATGGAAAACCGCATTCAATACGCCCGAAGGTCATTTTGAGTACTTGGTGATGCCTTTTGGGCTCTCTAATGCACCTTCGGTTTTTCAGTCCTTTATGCATGACATTTTCCGGAAGTATCTGGATAAATTTTTGATCGTTTATCTGGATGATATTCTGGTTTTTTCTGATGATTGGGACTCGCATGTGGAGCAGGTCAGGATGGTTTTCAAAATTTTGCGTGAAAATTCTTTGTTTGTTAAAGGCTCAAAGTGTCTCTTTGGTGTACAGAAGGTTCCCTTTTTAGGGTTCATTTTTTCCCCTTCTGCTGTGGAGATGGACCCAGTCAAGGTCCGAGCTATTCATGATTGGACTCAACCCTCGTCAGTTAAGAGTCTTCAGAAGTTCTTGGGTTTTGCTAACTTCTACCGTCGTTTTATCGCTAATTTTTCTAGCGTTGTGAAACCATTGACGGATATGACCAAGAAAGGCTCTGATGTGGCTAACTGGGCTCCTGCTGCCGTGGAGGCTTTCCAGGAGTTGAAACGCCGGTTTACTTCGGCGCCTGTTTTGTGCCAGCCTGACATCTCACTTCCCTTTCAGGTTGAGGTGGATGCTTCGGAGATTGGGGCAGGGGCCGTTTTGTCGCAGAGAGGCCCTGGTTGCTCTACTATGAGACCTTGTGCCTTTTTCTCTAGGAAGTTTTCGCCGGCAGAGCGAAATTATGATGTGGGCAATCGGGAGTTGTTGGCCATGAAGTGGGCATTTGAGGAGTGGCGTCATTGGCTCGAGGGTGCTAAGCATCGTGTGGTGGTCTTGACTGATCACAGGAATCTGATGTACCTCGAGTCTGCTAAACGCCTGAATCCTAGACAGGCCCGCTGGTCATTGTTTTTCTCCCGTTTTGACTTTGTGGTCTCGTATTTACCGGGTTCTAAGAATGTGAAGGCCGATGCTCTGTCTAGGAGCTTTGTGCCTGATGCTCCTGGAGTCGCTGAACCTGTGGGTATTCTTAAGGAAGGAGTTATTTTGTCAGCTATTTCTCCAGATCTGCGACGTGTGTTGCAGAGATTTCAGGCTGGTAGGCCTGACTCTTGTCCACCTGACAGATTGTTTGTGCCTGCTAAATGGACCAGCAGAGTCATTTCCGAGGTTCATTCCTCGGTGTTGGCAGGGCACCCGGGAATTTTTGGCACCAGAGATCTGGTGGCCAGGTCCTTTTGGTGGCCTTCCTTGTCAAGGGATGTGCGGTCATTTGTGCAGTCCTGTGGTACTTGTGCTCGAGCTAAGCCTTGCTGTTCTCGTGCCAGCGGGTTGCTCTTGCCTTTGCCTGTCCCGAAGAGACCTTGGACACACATCTCTATGGATTTAATTTCGGATCTTCCGGTGTCTCATGGCATGTCTGTCATCTGGGTGATATGTGATCGTTTCTCCAAGATGGTCCATCTGGTTCCTTTGCCTAAGTTGCCTTCCTCTTCTGATCTGGTTCCTGTGTTCTTTCAGAACGTGGTTTGTTTGCACGGCATTCCTGAGAATATTGTGTCGGACAGAGGATCCCAGTTTGTTTCCAGGTTCTGGCGTTCCTTTTGTGGTAGGATGGGCATTGATTTGTCGTTTTCATCCGCTTTTCATCCACAGACTAACGGACAAACGGAACGAACTAATCAGACTCTGGAGGCGTATTTGAGGTGTTTTGTCTCTTCTGATCAGGATGATTGGGTGACCTTCTTGCCGTTGGCTGAATTTGCCCTTAATAATCGGGCTAGTTCTGCCACCTTGGTTTCGCCATTTTTCTGCAACTCTGGTTTCCATCCTCGTTTTTCCTCGGGACATGTGGAGCCTTCTGACTGTCCTGGGGTGGATTCTGTGGTGGATAGGTTGCAGCGGATCTGGAATCATGTGGTGGACAACTTGAAGTTGTCACAGGAGAAGGCTCAGCGTTTTGCCAACCGCCGCGGCGGTGTGGGTCCCCGACTTCGCGTTGGGGATTTGGTATGGCTGTCTTCTCGATTTGTTCCTATGAAGGTCTCCTCTCCCAAATTTAAGCCTCGCTTCATTGGTCCTTACAAGATATTGGAAATCATTAATCCTGTATCCTTTCGCCTGGATCTTCCGGTGTCGTTTGCCATTCACAACGTATTTCATAGGTCCTTGTTGCGGCGATACGTTGTGCCTGTGGTTCCTTCTGCTGAGCCTCCTGCTCCGGTGTTGGTTGAGGGCGAGTTGGAGTACGTGGTGGAGAAGATCTTAGATTCTCGTCTCTCCAGGCGGAGGCTTCAGTACCTGGTCAAGTGGAAGGGCTATGGTCAGGAGGATAATTCCTGGGTGGTCGCCTCTGACGTGCATGCGGCCGATTTAGTTCGTGCCTTTCACGCCGCTCATCCTGATCGCCCTGGTGGTCTTGGTGAGGGTTCGGTGACCCCTCACTAAGGGGGGGGTACTGTTGTGAATTTACCTTTTGGCTCCCTCTAGTGGCTACTAGTGATTTGACTCTGGGTATGTCATTCATCCCTTGTATGCTCACCTGGGTCGTTAGGTAGGGGTGTTGCTATATAAGCTCCCTGGACCTTCAGTTCAATGCCTGGCAACGTTGATATCAGAGCTAATCTGTAGTGCTCTTGTCTTCTGATCCTGGTTCCTGCAAGATTAAGCTAAGTCTGCTTTTTTGCTTTTTGCTATTTGTTTTTGTTTGCATTTTGTCCAGCTTGTATATAATCTGTATCCTGATCTTGCTGGAAGCTCTAGGGTGGCTGGTGTTCTCCCCCCGGGCCGTTAGACGGTTCGGGGGTTCTTGAATCTCCAGCGTGGATTTTTGATAGGGTTTTTGTTGACCATATAAGTTATATGGTCAACCCAGTTACCACTGCCCTATGAGCTGGATTTTTGTACTTCGCAGACTTGCTGATATCTCTGAGACCCTCGCCATTGGGGTCATAACACCTCTCGCTGCAACCACGGCTACTCTCCACACGGCTCTGCACGGCTCCACCGCTGCCGCTTGTCACCTTTGTGACCCCGCCGAGTCACAGCAGACGCTTGTCAATTTCGTAACCCCGCCGAGTTACCGCTAGACGCTTGTCACCTTCATGGCTCTGCCACAGCAATTAACTCCACGTGTGCTAGCGGGATTGTTGCCAAAATTATCCACCAATTGTAAGGTTTCTCTCACTGTGAGTGTTGGGGGACACTCACTTGGCCGCGATATTCAAGCACACGGGCACGGGTTTATAAAACAAAGCAGTCCATGCGGTTTATTAAGCCTCATAAACCGGGTTACGCACAGTTCATAACATGAAACACAACAGGCACCAACTGGTAATATTTACTTGCAGCTTCTAACACTTCAGTGTACGGCTTTGCCTCACGGACACTAACACGCTGGTCCTCCCTTAACCAGTTCCCAAGGGAGACCACATAGTTCATAGACTTCACAAGCACTACGGCCTGTACGATACCTGACGGGAGCTCCGGCTCCACCTGCTGACTCCTCACCAGTCCACACCTCCGGGTAAGCTGCCTTACAGGGATCACCAACTTGCCTGGCCGGCACACACTAGTCAGTCCAGACCTCACCGAAGGACTCCAGCTTCCCCAGTTCCACTGTGCACGGCTCCGGGATCCGGTCCTCCTACTAGGACCTCCCACGCCAGCAGGTGCTTTCCAGGAAGCCTCCTCCCAGGCTTCCAACACAGGAACACACCGAGCCCTCAGGAACTCCCTCAGGGATTTTGCACTTGGACCCTTCAGGTCCAAACACTGGAACCACACAGGAACATGTGACCCACACTCTGGTCACGTTATGTACCTGTAACCACACCCACAGTAATGGATCACATGGACTGGTCACGTGATCCTGACATCACTGCAGGTCAATTCTCACAGCCTCAATACAACTCCGTGCAGATTCCGGGGAGACCATGCAGCGCCCCCTACCTGTTACAGGGGTTACTGCATCACATATATCACAGAGCTTACATACATAACTGGGAAAAAGACCTTGATACTGAATTTCAGGACTGGGAGGTAGATCAAATTTACAAAAATTCGCATGGCCCATCTAGTTGTATAAGAGTACAGGAAAATTCGTATAAAATAGTCACTAGATGGTACACTACCCCAACTCTATCTCATCTTTGGTATCCTAATTCTTCACCAACCTGTTGGAGATGTACTAAAGACGTTGGTACTTTTCTGCATATGTGGTGGTCTTGTGAAATACTACAAACTTTTTGGAAAGAAGTATTAAAACATATAACTAAAATATGCAAATTACTACATCCACCCTCCCTGACACTCATTTTTTTAAACTGGAAGGGGGACAACTCGAAATATAAAAATAAATCCCTGTTGGCTTTCCTTCTATCAGCAGCTAAGCTTCTTATCCCAGTCCACTGGTTGACTAAAAACTGCCCGAGCATTTCGGATTGGGTCAACAAAGTGGACCAGTTATACTATATAGAAGAAATTTCTGCTTTCACTTTTTTCTCACAAGAGAAATTCCACACAACATAGGTCCCCTGGAAATCTTTCAGATCTAGTGATGAGTATTTGGCTCTCATTAACAATTAGAAATCTCTTTAGAGGTTTGGATCTCTTCCTAATCCAGAAATGAACGTGTCGATGTCCCCCCTCTAAATCCCTTGCACCTATTTTACGATAAGCCGAACCCTCCCCTTCTAGTGAATCTATCACCTACCCCCTTTCTCCTCTTCTTTCTTTCTTTCTATTTACAGTATGTGTGTATTGGTTAAATGTCGCATTAATGTGGAGTTGTTTTTGGTTTCTGATCTAGCCTTCGGGAAGTCACAAGACTTCAAATCTGAACTTTCTTAATGATTGCATCTTACTGTAATTTTATGTTTATCCACATGTTTATCTACATGTTCATCACTAATGTTACATGTTATTATTGAACTAGCCTTCCCGAGATTGGGTTATATGTCATACTGATGTATCTCAAATCCACATGTTACCATTTACCTATCTGTTATTTGTGTAAAACTAATAAAAAGAAACTTAAAACAAACGAAGACTGACTTCCAAACTGTTTTGTTCACCGATGAGTGCCGCGCAACGCTCGATGGTCCAGATGGATGGAGTGGAGGATGGCTGGTTGATGGACACCCCATGAAAACACGGCTAAGGCGCCAACAAGGAGGTGGAGTAATGTTTTGGGCTGGAATCATGGGGAGAGAGATTGTCGGCCCCTTTATGATCCCTGAAGGGGTAAAGATGAACTCCATAATCTATGTGGAGTTTCTAAAACAACACTTCCTGCCATGGTTCAAGAGGAAGAACCGCAGCAAGATCATTTTCATGCATGATAATGCACCATCTCATGCTGCAAAAAACACATCTGCATCTCTGGCTGCTATGGGCATAAAAGAGGACAAACTTATGGTGTGGCCACCATCTTCCCCTGACCTCAACCCCATTGAGAACCTCTGGAGCATCATCAAAAGGAGTGTCTATGATGGCGGGAGGCAGTTCACATCTAAGCAACAGCTCTGGGAGGGTATTCTGTCCACATGCAAAACAAATGAAGCAGAAACCATCCAAAAACTGACAAATTCAATGGACGAGAGAGTTCAGAAGCTTTTTTCGAACAAGGAGTCCTATGTGCAAATGTAACATCACCTAGAATAAAGTTTTCACTTGAAAACTGTTTGATTTCATTTTGTAATAAGCTGATAATGCTTATAACTTCACAATTGACCTTTTTTTGTTCAAAATAAAAAAAAGAGGTTGAAAACTCTGCTGTGCATAATAATTTGGAACATGCATTTTGAGTGTTTATTTTTTTTAAAAAGATACTGTTTTCATAGGCAGTTTTTTCCAAAACATTGCAATTATACTAGAATAGTAGATGACTGGAAAATAACAATGACTGCAATTCAGATAGGTAATTTAGAGAAAATATGAGGAAATATTATTTGCATAATAATTTGGAACACAGTGTATATATAGACTGTATATATGTTATAAGGAATATTTGAGGCCATGGAACCATTCTATGTCCATTTTGCAAGCCGTCGAGAAAATTTCGCCATACGGATGCCACACGGATGGCACACGGATAATTGTAGGAGAAAAAATTGCATCCTCGCATTGAATACGGATCACTGTTCAGGAAATTTTCTGCTTATCTCGGCCATCAAAAACGGACTGTATTTTTATGTGTTGTGTGTGACTCCGGCCTAACTCCCAAACTGATTGCATTGTTTACTGACAAGGTATAAAACATTTTGAAAACACACCTAATACATTATTAACGACATTTTACCATGTTTATTTTCACACATGGAAATAAGTGATTTTTCCTTTTCGCTTCTGAACTATACAGAGTTCTGATATTTTATTTCAGATTATGTGCAGAACTTGAACTTGATTCATTTGACTACTTGTGGTTCAAGGTAAGCTGATTCTGTGAATAATTAATGTCTTACTGGATGTAGTTGACAACATTCTGGCCATGAAGTACATTTTGATGATAGTTCTAGCAAGTTACTGGTGAAACTCTTCCAAGGTTCTGTTAACATACAAAAATAAGCGATTTACGTGAATAACTTCTGAACTACACATAGAGTTGATAATTTTTTTGGCAAATATTGTTCAGGACATTGAGCTGGTCATTTTGAGTACTAGTGGTCTAGAGTACCTGTTTTCAAATTGAACTTACGTATGATTGAGTGTGTTTGATTATGCGCGACATAAGCGATTTACGTGAATAACCCAGGACCACAAGTAGTCAAAATAAACATCTCAAAGTCCTGATCAAAATTTTACCCAAACAATATCCACTCTATGTATAATTAACCATGCATGAAAATCGAATAGCTAACTAATAACAAATAGCTAACTGCCATATATGAAAATCGAATAGCTAACTAATAACTAATAGCTAACTGCCATACATGAAAATCGAATAGCTAATAACTAATAGCTAACTGCAGACTAACTTGAGTCCGGTGAGTCCAGGCTGGAACTTCAGACTTAAATAAGTTGTCCACTACAATAATTTTTTTTTTTTTCATAAATCTTGCAATTATGTGCTACTGAAAACATCCACTGTCTTTATTTTAGCAATATTACCTTTTATCATGCTGTAGCAGCACATCTTCAGTGCTGGATCTAGCTCTCATGGGGTTAATCGACAACTTCCTTTCTCCTGAGTTATTGTGCTCTAATACTACAAGTTCCATGATGCATTGCACTGCCACTAAGCAGGAACCTCCTCTAGCTTCAAAAAGATTTGTGATGTCATTTCTGTCCAACCTCCTCTTTTACATTTGTCCAACGCACACTCCATTACACACAGATGTCTCTCTCTAACATCATGTCCTCCCTCTATCTGAAACTGAACCTGTCAAAAACTGAACTCCTCGTGTTCTCTCCCTCTACTAACCTACCTTTGCCTGACATTGCCATCTCCGTGTGCGGTTCCACCATTACTCCAAAGCAACATGCCCGCTGCCTTGGGGTCATCCTTGATTCCGAGCTTTCATTCATCCCCCACATCCGATCACTGGCTCGCTCTTCCTATCTGCATCTCAAAAACATTTCTAGAATTCGCCCTTTTTTTACTTTCGACTCTGCAAAAACTCTTACTGTCTCACTTATTCATTCTCGTCTGGACTATTGTAAATCTCTACTAATCGGCCTCCCTCTTACCAAACTCTCCCCGCTCCAATCTGTCCTGAATGCTGCTGCCAGGATCATATGCCTCACCAACCATTACACCGATGCCTCTACCTTGTGCCAGTCATTACACTGGCTACCCATCCACTCCAGAATCCAGTACAAAACTACTACCCTCATCCACAAAGCACTCCATGGCTCAGCACCACCCTACATCTCCTCTCTGGTCTCAGTCTACCACCCTACCCGTGCCCTCCGCTCCGCTAATGACCTCAGGTTAGCATCCTCAATAATCAGAACCTCCCATTCCCGTCTCCAAGACTTTACACGTGCTGCGCCAATTCTTTGGAATGCACTACCCAGGTTAATACGATTAATCCCCAATCCCCACAGTTTTAAGCGTGCCCTAAAAACGCATTTGTTCAGACTGGCCTACCGCCTCAACGCATTAACCTAACTATCCCTGTGTGGCCTAAAAAAAATAAAAAAATAAAAAAATAAATAAAAATAAACATTATCAGGTTCCTCTCATCATGTTCTCATACACTTTATGCAGTTAATAGCCCTCTGTGTCTGTACTGCTACATACTTAGGCAGTTAACTGGTTCATGCAGCTTTACATGAACACCCGAGCCTTACACTATGGCTGGTCCGAACAACTAAAGCAATTGTTACCATCCACCTTTCGTGTCTCCCCTTTTCCTCATAGTTTGTAAGCTTGCGAGCAGGGCCCTCATTCCTCCTGGTATCTGTTTTGAACTGTGATTTCTGTTATGCTGTAATGTCTATTGTCTGTACAAGTCCCCTCTATAAGTTGTAAAGCGCTGCGGAATATGTTGGCGCTATATAAATAAAAATTATTATTATAGATAGATAGATAGATAGATACAGAGATATAGGATGGATAGATAGATACATACAGATATATCTATATATCTATGTCTATTTCCATAGATATGTCCATATCCATGTTTCTAAACCCCCTTCACCCCTGGAGCTTTTTTCGTTTATCTCTCCCCTTCTTTCCAGAGCCATAATGTTTCCATCAATATGGCCATGTGAGGGCTTATCTTTTGCGGGACAAGTTCTACTTTTGAACGACACCATTGGTTTTACCATGTCGTGTAACAGAAAATGTTAAAAAAAAGTCAAAGTGCGATGAAATTGCAAAAAAAGTGCAATCCCACACTTGTTTTTTGCTTGGCTTTTTTGCTAGGTTCACTAAATGCTAAGGCTGTGCACACGTTGCGGATTTGATTGCAGATCCGCAGGGTTTTTTGCTGCCCAGAGTTGCATCAAATCCGCAGTGTAGTGCTCAACCAATGTAAGTCTATGGGAGCAGCAGACTTGTTGTGCACATGCTGCGGAAAAAGACACACCGAAACGCAGCTTTTTTTTTTCAGCAGCATATCACTTCTTTTTTTGCCAAACTGCAGCGTTTCTGTACCCATAGACTTTCATTGAGTCGGGCACATCTGCAGCAAAACCGCAGATGTAAAAAAGAGCTGCAGTTTAGATGCGGATGTGGGTCCGAGAAACGCTGCAGTTCGGGAGGAGGGAAGTGTGTGGGCGGTGATGGTGTGCGTGTATGTGTGTGCGGACGGGGTCTGCGGGACTGTTCGGGTGTGTGCGGGACTGTTCGGGTGTGTGCGGGGCTGTGCGGGGGGTCTTTTGGGGTGTGTGCAGGCATCATCTGATGGGACTACAAGTACACAGCATCCAATTTGCAGCTAATTTGGATGTAATCTGGACAGTGGACACGCACCCTACACTATCCATACATCTATCAATAGATATATCTATCCAGATATATCTATAGATAGATATAGGAATAGATAGATGTATGCATCTGTATGCATCTATAGATCTATCTATATGTAGCTCTGTCTATCCATTTCATCTATCATCTATATGTCTATCTATCTGTGTGTAATTGAGTGTGGGTTGGACAAATGTAAAAGAGGAGGTTGGACAATAATGACATCACAAATCTTTTTTTTGTTCAATAATACATCTTTATTTAGCTTTCAAAAATGCATACAAAAACGCACAAAAAACACGCAAAAACCGCACCAAAAAAAATTAAAAAATGCATCAAAAGCGCGAAAAAACTCCACAAAAAACTGCATCAAAACTGCAGCAAAAACTGCATCAAAACCGCACCAACAACAGCATCAAAACTGCACCAAAAACTGTATCAAAACCCCACCAACAACAGCATCAAAACCGCACCAAAAACTGCATCAAAACCGCATCAAAACCGCACCAAAAACTGCATCAAAACCGCACCAAAAACGGCATCATAAGGGTATGTGCACACGCTGCGGATTTTGCTGCGGAACCGCAGCGTTTCCGCAGCTGCGGGTCCGCAGCGGTTTCCCATGAGTTTACAGTACAATATAAACCTATGGGAAATGAATTCCGCAGTGTACATGCTGCGGAAAAAACGAGCGGAAACGCATCGGTTTATATTCCGCAGCATGTCATTTCTTTGTGCGGATTGCGCTGCGGGTTTAAACCTGCTCCAATAGAAAACTGCAGGTGTAAATCCGCAGCGGAAACCGCTATAGAAACCGCGATAAATCCGCAGTAATAACCACAGCGGTTTTGCACTGCGGATTTATCAAATCCGCTGCAGAAAATTCCGCAGCGGAATCCGCAGCGTGGGCACATGGCCTAAACGCACAAAAAACTGCTTCAAAACCGCACCAAAAACTGCATCAAAACCACACCAAATACTGCATCAAAACCGCACCAAATACTGCATCAAAAGTTCGCCAAAAACTGCATAAAAAAGCATCAAAAACCTGAATCAAAACCACGCAAAAAAGCACCAAATACTGCAGCAAAAACTGAATCAAAACCGCGCAAAAACCGCACCAAAAACTGCATCAAAACTGCTCCAAATATTGCATCAAAAATGCATCAAACCCTCACCAAGAACTGTATCAAAAACTGCAGCAAAACGGCACCAAAAACAGCATCAAAACCGCACCAACAACAGCATCAAAACCGCACCAAATACTGCATCATAACCGCACCAAAAACTGCATCAAAACAGCACCAAATACTGCATCAAAACCACACCAAATACTGCATCAAAACTGCACCAAAAACTGAATCAAAACCGCACCAAAAACAGCATCAAAACCGCACCAAAAACTGCATCAAAACGGCACCAAAAACTGCATCATAACCGCACCAAAAACTGCATCAAAACTGAATCAAAAACTGCATCAAAACTTCACCAAAAACTGCATAAAAAAGCATCAAAAACCTGAATCAAAACCACGCAAAAAACCGCACCAAATACTGCAGCAAAAACTGAATCAAAACCACGCAAAAACCGCACCAAGAACTGCATCAAAACCACACAAAAAACCCGCATGAAAACCACGCAAAAAATATGAAAAAAACGTGAAAAAAATGCATAAAAAACGCAGCTGCGTTTTCAGCAAGGAGATGCAGAAAATTCTGCACCCAAATCTGCAACGTGTGCACACCGCATAAAATTGACCTGCCATTATGATTTTCCAGGTCATTACGAGTTCATAGACACCAAACACGTGTAGATTATTTTTTATCTAAGTGGTAAAAAAAAATTCAAAACTTTGCTAAAAAGAAATAAAATAATTGCGCCGTTTTCCGATACCCGTAGCGTCTATATTTTCTGAGATATTGGGTCGGGTGAGGGCTAATTTTTTGCTCGCCGAGCTGACGTTTTTAATGATACCACTTTTGTGCAGATACGTTCTTTTGATTGCCCATTATTGCATTTTGATGCAATGTCGCGGCGACCAAAAAAACATAATTTTTTTTGTTGTAATGAAAACAACTGACATGTTGCTCACCGCCGAAGCCCACCTCAAAGCGTGGGGATAATGCCAGCTGATGTACTATTCCGTCAGCTGGCAGAAAGGGGTTAATGAACAATATGTTTCAGTTAAAAAAAAACGAAGAAAAAAAAATATGGCGTGGGCTCCCGCGAAATTTTCTGCGCCAGAGGGGGAAAGCCGACAGCCGAGGGCCAATATTTGTAGCCTGCTATGAATATCAGCCCGCAGCTGTCTGCGTAGCCTTTACTGGCTATTAAAATAGGGGGACCCCCCCAAAAAATGACGTGGGGTCCCCCTATATTTCATAGCCAGAAAGGCTACGCAGACAGCTGCGGGCTGATATTCATAGCCTAGAGAGGGGCCATGGATATTGGCCCTCCCCCCAGCTACAAATACCAGTCCGCAGCCGCCCCAGAAATGGCGCATCTGTAAGATGCGCCAATTCCGGCACTTAGCCCCTATCTTCCCACTCCGGTGTAGCAGTGGGATATGGGGTAATAAGGGGTTAATGTCACCTTGCTATTGTAAGGTGACATTAAGCCGGGTTAATAACGGAGAGGCGTCAATAAGACGCCTATCCGTTATTAATCCAATAGTATTAAAGGATTAATAAAACACACACACATTAGGGAAAAAGTATTTTAACCCCTTCACCCCCAGAGCTTTTTCCGTTTTTTCGTTTTTGTTTTTCGCTCCCCTACTTCCCAGAACCATAACTTTTTTATTTTTCAGTCAATATGGCCATATGAGGGCTTATTTTTTGCGGGACGAGATGTACTTTTGAACGATACCATTGGTTTTACCATGCCATGTAGCAGAAAATGGGAAAAAAATTCCAAGTGTGATGAAATTGCAAAAAAAAGTGCAATCTCAGACTTGTTTTTCGTTTGGCTTTTTTGCTAGGTTCACTAAATGCTAAAACTAACCTGCCATTATGATTCTCCAGGTCATTACGAGTTCATAGACACCTAACATGTCTAGTTTATGTTTTATCTAAGTGGTGGATAAAAATTCCAAAGTTTGCAAAAAAAAAAAAAAAGTGTGCGATTTTCCAATACCCGTAGCGTCTCCAATTTTCGTGATCTGGGGTCAGGTGAGCACTTCTTTTTTGCATGCCAAGCTGTCATTTTTAATGATACCATTTTGGTGTAGATACGTTCTTTGATCGCCCGTTATTGCACTTTAATGCAATGTCGCGGCGACCAAAAAAACGTAATTTTGGCGTTTTGATTTTTTTTCTCGCTACGCCATTTAGTGGTCAGGTTAATCCTTTGTTTTTATTGATAGATCGGGCGATTCTGAACGCGGTGATACCAAAATGTGTAGGTTTGATTTTTTTTTAATTGTTTTATTTTGATTGGGGCGAAAGGGGGGTGATTTAAACTTTTATATATTTTTTATATTTTTAAACACTTTTTTTTTTTTATTTTGGCATGCTTCAATAGCCTCCATAGGAGGCTAAAAGCATGCACTACACGATCGGCTCTGCTACATAGAGGTGAAGTACAGATCACCTCTATGTAGTAGAAATGGTGGAGTACTTTGAGCGCCGACCACAGGGTGGCGCTCAAAGCAATCGGCCATCAACAACCATAGAGGTCTCAAGGAGACCTCTGGTTGTTATGGCAATGCACCGCTGACCCTTGATCATATGACGGGGGTCAGCGGTGTGAGCACTTCCGGCCGTGCAGCCGGGAGCGCTAGTTAAATGCCGCTGTCAGCGCTTGACGGCGGCATTTAACTAGTTAATGGGGGCGGGCGGATCGCGATTCCGCTCGCGCTCATTGCGCACACATGTCAGCTGTACAAAACAGCTGACATATTGCGGCTTTAAGGTGGGCTCACCGCCGGAGCCCACCTTAAAGCAGGGGATCTGCCAGCTAACGTACTATTCCGTCAGCTGGCAGAAAGGGGTTAATATTCTTCATTTAAGCATACTTACCATACTTCGGCGCCTGCAAAAAATGTAAAATAATAAACCGTATACTACCTGTCCACCGTAGTCCAATTAATAACGAGTGTCCCATGACGATCTCCCCTATAGAACAGTGACATCGGGTGATGTCACTGCTCTATAGGACCCTATGTGACACACTGACAGGAGACAATGGCTCCTGCAGTGCATCACTGAGAGGTTACTATAGTTCACTGGTCTCACTTTATGGCAAAAAGCTGCGTGGGAACTTTCTCACACAGCAATGCCAAAAGTGAGACTAGGGACTATTTTCTCACAGGGGCGTAGGAATACATTGTGGGGAAAACATTGTGGAAGGATACCTTCCATCACTGTATTCCTGGAGCCCCTGGAGAGCGGTCGCATCAGCTGATGCTCCTGCTCTCCACGGGAGATCGGCGAGGGACACTCATTTTAATTGGATTTCTGCGGATCAGGGAGTATAGTGTTTGTTTATTATTTTAATATTTTTTACAGGTAACACTGGCTTCGAGGAACAAAGTGACAAGTGATAGTGAGTATGTACTCTATGTTTTATGTACTGTACGTCTGTATGTATGTTGTATGTATGTACTGTATGTATGTACTGTATGTGGCATGTTGCATGTCGTATGTTGCATGTCGTCGCATGTTGCATGTTTCATGTCACATGTTGCATGTCGTCACATGTTGCATGTTCTCACATGTTGCATGTTGTCGCATGGTGCATGTCGCATATCACGTCTCATGTTGCATGTTGTCGCATGTCACATGTTGTCACATGTCGCATGCCCTCGCATGTTGTATGTCGCATTTCGTCGCATGTCACATGTTGCATGTTGTTGCATGCCGTCGCATGTTGCATGTTGTCGCATGTTGCATGTCGTTGCATGTCGTCGCATGTCACATGTTGCATGTCATTGCATGTCGTCGTATGTTGTCAAATGTTGCATGTCGCCGCATATCACATGTCGCATGTCGTCGCATGTTGCATGTTGACGCATGTCACATGTCGTTGCATGTCACATGCCGTCACATGTTGTTGCATGTTGCATGTGGCATGTTGCATGTCGTCGCATGTTGCATGTAACATTTTGCATGTCATATGTCGCATTCCCTCTCATGTCGCCACATGTTGCATGTCACATGGTGTATGTTGTATGTCTGTATGTACTGTGTCTGCATGTTGTATGTACTGTATGTCTGTATGTATGTACGTGTGTGTGTGTGTGTGTGTGTGTGTGTGTGTGTTGTTTTTTTTTACATTCAACACATTAGCTGGATGATGGGACTACTACTGTCCCATCATTGGCTAATGTGTCACTCACTGTCACTGTAGCAGGCATCGTCCGATAGGACTTGTAGTCCCATCGGACGACGCCTGCACACAGAGACACACACACACAGCAATGACGCCTGCAGCAGACCCCAGCACGGCCAGCGGACCCACCGCACCGCCCGGCGTAGCCCCACAGCACATCCTGGCGCCGACACATGCCGGCGCAGGCACCGGCAGATGCCGGCACCACGGCACATCTCGGCGCCGACACATCCCGGCGCAGGCACCGGCACATGCCGGCACCACAGCACATCCAAGCATCACGGCACAGCCAAGCATCACGGCACATCCAGACGCGGCACAATGGCAAATCCAGGCACAGCACCACGGCACATCCCGCAGACTCCTCTGCGCCCACCCATCCCAGAACACAGCGTTCACATCCCTACCTACTACCTAGCCCTCTGCTGGATGTCCTCATATGAACTCGAGCGTGGGAACTTTTCACAGGCTCCAGTTCATGAGGACATCCAGCAGAGGGCGCATCACCGCAACTCAAGGTAACTACAGGTCACCCTGCTTTCCATTCATTCCCCTGGTTTTTACAGGCAGGTGCGGCTGCATTAACAGGCTTCTGCTTGTAAAATTAGTTAACCCTTTCAGATGGATTTGCAGCGTGGGACAGAACGACAGAAGGTACGGAATATTGTTGTTTGTTTTTTTTTTACTTTGTTTCAGGTGACAAGGGTCTTCAGGTGGATTAAGAGTCTAATAAAATATTACAACAACATCTGTCTTTATTTCATTAAAATACTTTGTAATAATGTGTGTTTTCTTAACCATTTCATACTATTGGATTAATAATGGATAGGTGTCATAATTGACGCCTCTCCGTTATTAATCTGGCTTAATGTCACCTTACAATAGCAAGGTGACATTAACCCTTCATTACCCCATATCCCACCGCTACACGGGAGTGGGAAGAGAGTGGCCAAGTGCCAGAATAGGCGCATCTTCCAGATGTGCCTTTTCTGGGGTGGCTGGGGGCAGATGTTTTTAGCCAGGGGGGGGGAGGGGGCAATAACCATGGACCCTCTCCAGGCTATTAATATCTGCCCTCAGTCACTGGCTTTACCACTCTGGTGGAGAAAATTGTGCGGGAGCCCACGCCAATTTTTTCCGTGATTTAACCCTTTAATTTAATAGCTAGAGGGCCCAAATTTTGCACATACACACTACTAACATTATTAGTGTGGAATATGCAAAAAAAAAAGGGATATGAGATGGTTTACTGTATGTAAACCATGTCTCATATCCTGTCGGGTTTGGGAAGGAGATAGCAAAAGCCGGCAATTGAATTGCCGGCTTTTCTCTATAACACCGCTGCGTATTTCTTGCAAGTCACACTGCTGGTTCGTGAGTAATCCATATTTTTCTCGCCCCCATAGACTTTCATTGGCGATTTTTTTGCGCAATACGGTGACAAACGCAGCATGCTGCGATTTTCTACGGCCGTATAATACAGATCCGTAAAATACGGCTGATAGGAGCTGGGCCATTGAGAATCATTGGGCCGTGTGTAATGCGTATTTTACGGACGTATTTTCTTGCGCTCATACATCCGTAAAACTCGCTAGTGTGACGCCGGCCTAACTGTCCTAAAACCTCTGCCAAACCCGTCACATTTTTGCCCTATGTAATACATTTGTGGTCTTCCCTAGAAATATTAGACACTTTCCCATTCATCTATAAATTAGCTTAATAAACTTGGAACTAAATTAATTAATACAATTGATAATTATCAACGGCTCATTCACACGTTATATTTTCTTATACTAGTGATGATGATATTTTTATTTCTATAGCGCCAACATTTTCTGACCACTTTACAATTAAGCAGGGACATGAACATGCAGCGCCCCAGAGTCCTGGTCGTTGCAGTACCATGGCTCAGCCACTAAGGGGGGCCATGGTGCGTTCGATGGCACTGAAGGAGTTCTCTGAGCAGGTATCACAGTCACCAATTCATTTCACAGCTGGGCCTCCGGGGGGAGCTAAGGGTGCTATTCATTAGGCCACTCCCCACCATAGTGGGTAAACCGGGGGTCAGGCAGGAAGTTAGGCAGAACGCTGATGGGATTGAACGGAGCAACATCCTGTGGCAGAGGGTGTTGTGAAGGGAGAGACTGTAGGGTCTCTGCCAGGGGTGGGATCCTGGCAGAGGCTTGGCATTGAAAGAACGTAACGGGACCGTGCCTGCTCAGAATAGCGGCGGTGCCCAAGGAAGGACTAAGAAGCGAGATAGATTGTGCTGAGTGAGAAACGAAGTCAAGCGAAAGGAGATACCAGTGAGGGTTGTGCTGAAAGAGGCAGCACCTTACTGAGGCGCACTACCGGTGGCCGGAACGCCGAGGAGGTAAAGAGTTTCAAGCCATACCTCAGACCTACGGCAGGGCAGTTAGCTTGAGGCGGACTGTCTCACGCATCATCCAGGAGACAAAGGGGGGGTCACCAACAGGAGAGGGGCGCAGATAGAGTCCCGGAAGATCTCCGAGCCTCCCCGTCATACGGGTGCGTTCCTACCATAGTATCTGGAGGGACGAGGAAGATCATTGCGAATAAAGTTGTTGTGAGGGAACACGAGAAACAGACACAACAGTTGTGGGGTACTTTCCGTAAGCACAGCAGGGAAGGACTGCAACACATAGCGCTAGAAGGAAGGCACCGATTTCCACCTGCAAGGAGAGCTCTGGAAGTGCCATTGGACCGGCCGGACTTGCGCAGCCTGGTGAGCCGTATTCTGGACTGAGGACCCAGAGAGCTTCAGTAAAGAGGTAAAGAGACTGCAACCTGGTGTCCTCGTTATTTACCGCGACCTGCACCCCACAACTGCACCGCTACAACACCACTTATTGCACCGGACGTCCCCCACTGACAGACAGGGCCACGGACCGGGTCTAGCCACCGTGACAACCCCAGGACTGAGACCTAGAGGCCCGGCTCCGGGTACCCCTCGGCCCTGCGGCGGTGTGGGGGCGCTCCAAACTTGGCGTCACGAACAGGATCTACTTAAGCCTGAAGAATCAGGTCATGTGTGCCTAGAGACTGTGATTTACTGTGCTTGGACTGTACTTTATTGCAAGATTGTGCTGCGCCACTAGCCGCCAAAAGTTCCCGCCAAAAGGCGCCGCCATTGCTACACCCCAGGAGAAGGAGGGTGTGTTATGGGCGGAGACTCCCAGTGTGGCGCGAGAAATGGCTACCGCCCCCTGCACTTCTGGCTGCAAAGAGATGACCTGCCCCAAAACAGAAGACAACCCCCTGAGATGCGACGGCGGGAAGCTGGTGACGGAGAAGCCCGACCTCAGAGAAATGGCGGAGTTAGGTGCATGCACTGCCAGCGGCTATCGGGCGGCAATGATGAACGGCGAGTGCCTGAGCGAGGAAGAAGCGGTTCCGGCCTGCCCTTCTTCACTGGAGACGGACCGGAAGCCTGCGGACCCGACAGCGGAGCTACGTCCACCAATCCCGACCTCGGAGTTAGAGGAGGAGGAACCACAGCCAGCGGAGCCGAATCCGAACGTCCCATTGGAGGAGCCCCGGTCCGGGCTGCAGCAGACTCCAGCGTCCTCGTTAATGGACCGGAGCGACACCGATGGAACCATATTAGGCGCAGGTATGGCCGACGCCCCTGCTCCCCTCCGCGAGCCCGCTTCCATGACCCACCTCTATCGCAGTAGGGAGCGACTTATCTCGGCAGGGCTAATGGTGCTATCCCCCGATGACCTGGGGAGGATGGTGCCACCGCTGTCGACTGGAGTGGGGGAGCCTGTGGATGTGAGCTTAGATGGAGTAGTTCTTCGGTGGGACACCCCCTGGTTTAGAGCAGATGGATCCCGGGAGAACGGGTCCACTCTTGCGGTGCTTACATGGGAACAATATAGACAGTGCTTGATTCTGCAGTGGAAAGGACGGAAAGGAGCTGAGTCGATGGGTCCAACGAAAGTACAACAACCCCCCCCGGCATGGGATGACAGAGATGCGGTAAGGCGGGGCACTGTGTTGGCCTACCATGTAAAAAGGGGGTGGGGCCTCATACACGAGCCGGGACTGGATACTGATGTTTTCGTTGCGCACTGTAACGTGAGGGCTCCCTGTTGTGGCCGAAGCGGAGAACCGTTACAAAAGGGGGATCCAGTGACCTACAGCCGCCACTTGAACCCACTCGGGTGGTATGCACGGAATGTTCGGCGGTGTATGTCTGGACCTGCGGCATCTGCAGCCCCAGACCTGGTCCCGGGAGCACCCGAACTTGTCACCATCGCAACGGTACGCCTAGTAGCAGCCCCAGAGTTGGCTAGTCGGGTCCATCTGCATGTTCGAACCGCAGACAGCGGCACTACAGTGGCCAGGGCCCCAGAACCAAAGCCACCTGAAGAAGAATAAACCTCGATACCATGAAAAAATGTACATAGTTAACTGTTTATTCCTTACTGTTCCAAGTTGCTGCTAAACCCGTCTAGGGTTAAAGGTGATCCCTTTGTTGACCCGGGATCACTGTTGTTGTTTTTACAAGTTAAGGGAACTGCCGTAATCATGGACCATGCATGATTCAAACTTTGCTTTGTAAATAGTTTGCACCTTCTTAAAGGTGCTTCCTACTGGTTTTAGTCCAAAAGACACTTTGCGAAGATCCCTTCTCTACTGGTTTTAGTTAAAGACACTTTGCGAAGAAACCTTTCCTACTAGTCCTAGTTAAAGACACTTTGTGAAGATCCCGGACTGGAACTTTGCATAAGACTGGTAGGCTGAGAAGACGAGCTACCTCAGAGAGACCTGGTCCCTTCTTAAAGGGGATGTGAAGAATTGCACTTGAAAATGATACTGTTACGGAACAGTAATGCGATAATGATGCTTTGAAAGGAAATGTAACTGTTTTTATATGCCGAGTTATATGTGTTGAATTTGTTGAAATGTGAAAATTGAATAATGTTTTGTAGAAAGGAAAGATGCAGAGAGCCCGTAGGGGTAGATGTAGAAGTCTGCATAGTTGAAAGTGACGAAGTAATAATGAAGGTGAGGATAGAAGGTAAACCCCGCGTCCCCATTGAAAAGTTACTTTGTTACTAAGGACAGAGAGCGAACCCGTAGGGGTTAGAGAGAGAGTCCTTAAAGGAGCCGAGTAGAACGGGCTCAGAGTTCTTTAAATGAAAGGAATGTTATGTCTATACTGTGTATAGTAGCGAAAGGCAGTAGGCCCTGGCTGAACAGGGCGGTCCTGTAGAAGAAAGGAGAGGCAGTAGGTCTGGTGCCGTAGGGACAGGCGGTCCTGCAGGTTCACAAGAAGGAGAATGTAAAGTTGAAATGCCTTATAATGTGATTATAGGAAGGCCTTTGATAGACTGAGAGTGTGAGTTTCTTAAAGGCAATGTTAAGTTATTGTTTCAAAAATTGCACTAAGTAGAATACCCGGTTGGGTAACAGAAGTTATTTATGCTCTGTAATTTATATGTTTGTAACGTTAAAAGAGTCCTCACCTCCCATAAAGGGAAGCTTACTTAAGTATACTTATTGTTATTTACACTCAACAAAATTGTATGTCTTTTTGCTAACCTGTATTGTTGTTTTTCTTCCCAGTCCCGGAGTACTGTGTTTAACCAGGGGGGAGTGCAGCGCCCCAGAGTCCTGGTCGTTGCAGTACCATGGCTCAGCCACTAAGGGGGGCCATGGTGCGTTCGATGGCACTGAAGGAGTTCTCTGAGCAGGTATCACAGTCACCAATTCATTTCACAGCTGGGCCTCCGGGGGGAGCTAAGGGTGCTATTCATTAGGCCACTCCCCACCATAGTGGGTAAACCGGGGGTCAGGCAGGAAGTTAGGCAGAACGCTGATGGGATTGAACGGAGCAACATCCTGTGGCAGAGGGTGTTGTGAAGGGAGAGACTGTAGGGTCTCTGCCAGGGGTGGGATCCTGGCAGAGGCTTGGCATTGAAAGAACGTAACGGGACCGTGCCTGCTCAGAATAGCGGCGGTGCCCAAGGAAGGACTAAGAAGCGAGATAGATTGTGCTGAGTGAGAAACGAAGTCAAGCGAAAGGAGATACCAGTGAGGGTTGTGCTGAAAGAGGCAGCACCTTACTGAGGCGCACTACCGGTGGCCGGAACGCCGAGGAGGTAAAGAGTTTCAAGCCATACCTCAGACCTACGGCAGGGCAGTTAGCTTGAGGCGGACTGTCTCACGCATCATCCAGGAGACAAAGGGGGGGTCACCAACAGGAGAGGGGCGCAGATAGAGTCCCGGAAGATCTCCGAGCCTCCCCGTCATACGGGTGCGTTCCTACCATAGTATCTGGAGGGACGAGGAAGATCATTGCGAATAAAGTTGTTGTGAGGGAACACGAGAAACAGACACAACAGTTGTGGGGTACTTTCCGTAAGCACAGCAGGGAAGGACTGCAACACATAGCGCTAGAAGGAAGGCACCGATTTCCACCTGCAAGGAGAGCTCTGGAAGTGCCATTGGACCGGCCGGACTTGCGCAGCCTGGTGAGCCGTATTCTGGACTGAGGACCCAGAGAGCTTCAGTAAAGAGGTAAAGAGACTGCAACCTGGTGTCCTCGTTATTTACCGCGACCTGCACCCCACAACTGCACCGCTACAACACCACTTATTGCACCGGACGTCCCCCACTGACAGACAGGGCCACGGACCGGGTCTAGCCACCGTGACAACCCCAGGACTGAGACCTAGAGGCCCGGCTCCGGGTACCCCTCGGCCCTGCGGCGGTGTGGGGGCGCTCCAAACAGACAATAAATATATCACAAAGTGACACAGATCAGCAGGTACAGGAGGAGTGAGGGTCCTGCTCGCAAGCTACAATCTATAAGGAAATAGGGTGGGATGTGCTATCCGTGCTTTTCACAGATAACACTTGTGCCTAAAATAGTGAATGGGGCAGTTCACATGTCCGGGATTGTTTGTAGTCCATACAAAATCATGGAGATATGTTCCATACTGATCCAAACGTCAGAACAAAATTGTCAATGCAAGTCTATGGGTCTGTGTAAAAATCGAACAGAACTGTCATCTTAGTGATGTCCGAGTCCGATCTAAACGTCAGATCAAAATACACATATAGCTCAGCCGTGAGACCACCATCGATCCTGGTCAAGTATCCAACATCTTTGGCTGTGAGGTTAGTGCACACGTCAGGATTTCTTGCAGAAATTTCCTGACCAAAACCGGACATTTTCTGCAAGAAATCCTGTGCGTTTTTTCATGTTTTTCTCGCATTTTTTGTGTGGATTTTTTTGCAGATTTTTCCGGGGGTTCCAAATGCAATAATATGGTGGGAAATCCGCAAAAAATCAGCAAAATTAATGAACATGCTGCGTTTTTTACCGCGATGCATTTTTTTCGCGGGAAAAAAAAGTGACATATGCACAAAAATTGCGGAATGCATTCTAAATGATGGGATGCATATGTATGCGTTTTTATAGCGAAAAAACGCAAAAAATCCGGAAAGTGTGTACATACCCTGAAACAACCCCATATGATCAGGTTTCCTCTACCAAAACTTGACAGTTCCTTCAATCAGTGGCGTAGGAAGGGGGGTGCGGGGGGGGCGGGCCGCCCCGGGCGGCACAATGCCGGGGGCGGCTCCGACCCAGGGAGGAGGAGGAAGAAAGAAAAAAAATTGAGACGCGGGCCCTTTAAATCTTCGGGCGGCGCCGACGCCACCGCCACAACCAGGCAGGGCCGGTTTTAGGCAAAGTGGGGCCCTAGGCAAAAGTTTAAAATGGGGCCCCAAATGCTAACATATTGCACCAACAGAAACATTTTGGTTGTAGCTACATGCGCTGATTTCAGGCCACTAAACGAGCGTGATCAACAATATTGAAGTCATTCGCCGCTTGTTTCCAGCCTCTTCACACTGGCTGGGGACAGAATGATCACTAGTAAATCAATCTGTCCCCATACAGTATCATCTTAGCAGAATATCTGCAGTTTTAACTGGGCGATGTGCTGATGAGAACAATGATTTTTGTTCCGGCATATACTGTACATACATACACCGTACATACAAACACAGACATATACCTTACATGCATACACACATACAGTTATATACACATATAGTATACACATACCGTACATACATATACCATACATACACACAAATACACATACATACACCGTACGCACACACAGATACACATACAAATACAGTATATGCAAACACATACATATATCATACATAAAAACAGATACACATATACATATACCATCATACATACACATACCGTACATACACACATGCATATACCGTACATACACACAGATACACACACAGATACCGTACATACATACAGATACACATACATATACCATCATACATACACATACCGTACATACACACATGCATATACCGTACATACACACAGATACACACAGATACCGTACATACACAGATACAGTTATATACTGTACATATAGTACACACATACCGTACATACATATAAAATACACACACCTAAATGCACATACCGTACATACATACATATACCGTACATGCATACACACATACCGAACGTACAGATACACGTACCGTACATACACACATACAGTATATACACATACAGTACACACATATACATACACATATACTGTATGTACATGCACATAAACATACATATATACCATATATCCATACAAATTTATTGCACATACACAGATACACACATACTGTGCATGCATACACACATAGCCATACAAATATACCATACATACACACATATACCGTACATACATACACAGATACACACACAGAAACATACACATAGATACACACAGATGCACACACACATACATATACAAGCATATACATACATACTAATCTTGTATAGATGATCAGATGAGCCCTGCAGGAGGTCACTTCAGCTGGAGAAGGCTGCAGACCCCACTGTGGGGGATGGGGCACAGAGCAGACAGGACTGATATCAGCCCCCTGGTGCTGTCCCGTGCAGTGAGCCTTCTCCCCCATCTCTTCTCTGTGAGGAGACGCTGCAGCCTGCTCTGAACAGAACAGTGGAGGGAGCAGAAGACCCCCTGTAAGTCCTGCTCTCCCTCCACTGATGTCCCTATGTGCTGTGCTGCCCTGGGGCCCCTGACTGTAGGTGAGCACTCACCATTGGGACGCTCCATGCAGGGGGACAGACGGCAGCCAGTGAGTGCTCTCCTCAGTCTGGTCACTGTGAGGTAAGGAAAGCGTTCATTGGCCAGCTTCTCTCCCTGCATGACACGCCCCCTTTTTGATCTCCTGCACTTCGCGCCCCGCTCTCTCCCCGGCACCCGGTGTTCCATGATTATAGGAGGGAGTGAGAGGGGCCCGATCCTGCATGATACCAGGCCTGCCTGCAGGGGCCCCCCTCCACCTCTGGGCCCCGGAGCAGTGCCATCAGCAGTATGTCTGCCCCTGGCTGGGGGCCCCTAGGGCAGGGGGGGCCCCAGGCAGCTGCCTAGTCTGCCTGCCCCTAACGCCGGCCCTGCAACCAGGGCCGCCATACCAGCTGGCATTGGGCCCCCCGTTCTAATACTCACCTCTCCTGGTTCCTGCGGCAGCTGCAGCGTCTTCACCGCTCTCTGACTCTGCGACGTCTCAGGGCAGAGGGTGCGATGACGTCATCACTGCGCGCTCAGCCTCTCTGTCCTGAGCGTTGCAGAGCCAGAGAGACGCTGAGTGCACGGGACCTGTGCTGGGAACGGGAGAGGTGAGGATTTTACTTTTTTTTTTTTTCTTTATGTCTGACTCAGACAGACAGATTGCTGGAGACAGACTGGGGGCAGATTGCTGGAGACAGACTGGGGGCAGATTGCTGGAGACAGACTGGGGGCAGATTGCTGGAGACAGACTGGGGGCAGATTGCTGGAGACAGACTGGGGGCAGATTGCTTGAGACACACTGGGGGCAGATTGCTGGAGACACACTGGGGGCAGATTGCTGGAAACACACTGGGGGCAGATTGCTGGAGACACACTGGGGGCAGATTGCTGGAGACACACTGGGGGCAGATTGCTGGAGACACACTGGGGGCAGATTGCTGGAGACAGACTGGGGGCAGATTGCTGGAGACAGACTGGGGGCAGATTGCTGGAGACAGACTGGGGGCAGATTGCTTGAGACACACTGGGGGCAGATTGCTGGAGACACACTGGGGGCAGATTGCTGGAAACACACTGGGGGCAGATTGCTTGAGACACACTGGGGGCAGATTGCTGGAGACACACTGGGGGCAGATTGCTGGAAACACACTGGGGGCAGATTGCTGGAGACACACTGGGGGCAGATTGCTGGAGACACACTGGGGGCAGATTGCTGGAGACACACTGGGGGCAGATTGCTGGAGACACACTGGGGGCAGATTGCTGGAGACACACTGGGGGCAGATTGCTGGAGACACACTGGGGGCAGATTGCTGGAGACACACTGGGGGCAGATTGCTGGAGACACACTGGGGGCAGATTGCTGGAGACACACTGGGGGCAGATTGCTGGAGACACACTGGGGGCAGATTGCTGGAGACACACTGGGGGCAGATTGCTGGAGACACACTGGGGGCAGATTGCTGGGCACACTGGGGGCAGATTGCTGGGCACACTGGGGCAGATTGCTGGACACACTGGGGGCAATGCTGGACACTGGGGCAGATTGCTGGACACACTGGGGGCAATGCTGGACACTGGGGCAGATTGCTGGACACACTGGGGGCAATGCTGGACACTGGGGCAGATTGCTGGACACACTGGGGGCAATGCTGGACACTGGGGGAGATTGCTGGACACACTGGGGGCAATGCTGGACACTGGGGCAGATTGCTGGACACACTGGGGGCAGATTGCTGGAGACACACTGGGGGCAGATTGCTGGAGACACACTGGGGGCAGATTGCTGGAGACACACTGGGGGCAGATTGCTGGAGACACACTGGGGGCAGATTGCTGGGCACACTGGGGCAGATTGCTGGACACACTGGGGGCAATGCTGGACACTGGGGCAGATTGCTGGACACACTGGGGGCAATGCTGGACACACTGGGGGCAATGCTGGACACTGGGGCAGATTGCTGGACACACTGGGGGCAATGCTGGACACTGGGGCAGATTGCTGGACACACTGGGGGCAATGCTGGACACTGAGGCAGATTGCTGGACACACTGGGGGCAATGCTGGACACTGGGGGAGATTGCTGGACACACTGGGGGCAATGCTGGACACTGGGGGAGATTGCTGGACACACTGGGGGCAATGCTGGACACTGGGGCAGATTGCTGGACACACTGGGGGCAATGCTGGACACTGGGGCAGATTGCTGGACACACTGGGGGCAATGCTGGACACTGGGGCAGATTGCTGGACACACTGGGGGCAATGCTGGACACACTGGGGGCAATGCTGGACACTGGGGCAGATTGCTGGACACACTGGGGGCAATGCTGGACACACTGGGGCAGATTGCTGGACACACTGGGGGCAATGCTGGACACACTGGGGCAGATTGCTGAACACACTGGGGGCAATGCTGGACACTGGGGCAGATTGCTGGACACACTGGGGGCAATGCTGGACACTGGGGGAGATTGCTGGACACACTGGGGGCAATGCTGGACACTGGGGCAGATTGCTGAACACACTGGGGGCAATGCTGGACACTGGGGCAGATTGCTGGACACACTGGGGGCAATGCTGGACACTGGGGCAGATTGCTGGACACACTGGGGGCAATGCTGGACACTGGGGGAGATTGCTGGACACACTGGGGGCAATGCTGGACACTGGGGCAGATTGCTGGACACACTGGGGGCAATGCTGGACACACTGGGGCAATGCTGGACACTGCGCCTGTGCGGCCGCCCTGCTTGTGAATCCCAGCCCCGAACTCTGCATAATGCATAACACACTGCAGGGCTGGGATTACCAAGGTGGGTGGCTGCACAGGCGCAGTCTGCAAGCCTGGCTGTGACGTCAGACGGCCAGAGCTCTCTGCGCCTGCACCAAACAGCGATACACAGCGCAGGCACCGGATTTCATGGGTAAACAGTGCTGAGGGGGCGGTGCCCGGCGTTGAGTGACGGCAATGGGGGGGGGGCGCCAAACTCGGAAACAGCCCCGGGCGGCAAAAGCTCTAGCTACGCCAGTGCCTTCAATGATTGCAGCCATTGGCCCCGTTTTCCCTTGTTTCTTCCAGACCCATTTGCACCCATCAGAGACTAGTCTGTTGCCTTTCATCTCATCGCTCCAAATCACCCATCTTCAATCTTATACTGTCCATTTGTCATACGTTTTTGCAAACTCAAGCCAACGCTTCTCATCACAATAGTGAAGTTGAAGTCTCTCACCTTATTTGCAGCTTCCAGACTTGTGTAACGTCTGCAGGACAATTGATTGATTTTTGTATGGTTATCCTGAGGAAGGAGTCGGTGGAATCTGAAACGCATCAACAATAAACAATACATTTGTGTATAAGACAGCCAAGATGATTGTCTATAAAATGATGGGAGTCTCACGTTGGAAGCAGTAGTGGATGGTGAGATATGGAGCCTGAAAGTCAAAAGGTCAAAACATTGTTACTCTTTTGCTCGTCAGTGTGTTTGTCTTAGGGTATGTGTCCACGGGCCGTTTTACATCCGGAATAGCAGCGGATTGAACGCTGAGCAGAGCCGCAGCATTCAATCTGCCGCGTCCAGATGTTACAGCATAGTGGAGGGGATTTTATGAAATCCCGTCTCCACTATGCGTGCTAATACGCACCCGGCGGCCCTGCGATTCCGGACATGCGCCGCGTCTTTTTAGATCGCAGCATGTCCGTTTACCTTGCTGCGCCGCTGCAAGGTAAATCACAGGGCCCTATGTGTGGGGTGCGATGATGCCGGATGTGTGCAATGAACACATCCGGCATCATCGTGTCTCCAGAAGGGGGCGGGGCTTAGGGCAGAGCGAGTTTTCCGCTCCGTCCAAAGCGCCGGCCATCCTGAACGTGGACACGCACCCTTAGGATCTTCTTGTGTTTTTAGGGGGTTGATTTGTGGTCTGTTTATTTTATACTTATTATTGGTAATTTTTTAAATATATTTATTTGTGTTAATAATTTTTGATATATTATATTACTACTATATTTTTAATACAGATTGTTATATGGAAAAAAATAAATTGAAGAAAAAAACCCTGATATAAACAATAGGTCATTTTCTCATGAGGCCTTCAGCGTAACCTCATTATAATGTGATATTTGCAGGTGATTCATGTTTCGTCCTGAAGGTTTAGAGCTGGAGTGGCCTCTGCTGGTAACACCTAGTACTGCACAACAGATGGAAGCATTTTATTGGTTTCGCCAGTAGGTGTCAGTAGCGCTCAGTGTAACGGCATCACAGAGAGATAAGGAGACGTAATATCAGAATCTGGGGAGATAGTGAGAAAGTACAGGAGGAATATATATATATATATTTACATTTTCATATTTTGCATAGTTCATTATTTTTACCGAATAATAATTATTGCAGATGTGACTGAGGGTTAATAATGATCTGGTGAAAAAAGAAAAAACAGCTCCGACTCTAGGGGCATTGTAGCACGGAAGCCAAGGGATCAAATGTAGAAACAATTCAGCGTCTTAAAATGTCGATGTTTATTAGAGAACTAAGTACAAAGTTCAATGCATAGTATTTACATAGACAGTCTTGAATGTTTGCATTGAATTTTCTAATAAACATCACAATTTTAAGAAATTGGATCTTTTTCTACATTAATAATGATTTCCCGATCTAAAATGAATATTTTCTGTGTGTATAAAAAGTGGTTGTCACGCTGTGTTGTCCAGCCTGCTCTCCATTGTAGACTCTACAACGAGGGCTATGGACGGGGCTTATAAAAAGTGGTTGTCACGCTGTGTTGTCCAGCCTGCTCTCCATTGTAGACTCTACAACGAGGGCTATGGACGGGGCGATCCGCACCGCTGATCGGCATGGGGTCTCTTAGGCCGCGTCCGGCCTCCTCCCACTTCAGGACCACTGGTTAGTTCTGAGGTCCCCCAGGGTCACAAATACCGACCTGATGTTGACACCCCAATCGGCATAGCACAGGGCAGCCCAGAACACCTGGACTCAAGCGCTCCAGCACTCAGCCTCCCTGGTAACTAGGATTACAGGCGCACGCCACCGCGCCCGGCGATTGTCTAGTGCTGCTATTACTGACTAGAGGCTGCAAGGAGCCGTGACGTCATCGGGAGCCACAGCGCCATCTAGTGTCTGCAGGATGAACCTGCCATAAAGTCAGTAACATAAGTCAGTATACCGCTGCAACATGGTCACAAATCACAGTAACATCAGAAATAACCTCAGAAATACTCTGACACCGGAGTCTGATACTTGACTCTGATACAGGAAATTAGTAAAATTAGTACCTGGGATCACTTGACCTTGTGGTGCAATGGTAAGGCCGACGGCTGTAGTCTCTAGACGCAGGATCCATTTTTTGTCGGCCGGATCCTTTTTTTTTTCCGCCGGATTGGTTTTATCTTTCTGCCGGATCCGTTTTTTCCACCGGGTCCGTTTTTTTCCGCCGATCCGTTTTTTTTTTCCGAATCCGTCGTTTTTTCGCCAGTCGGTTTGTTTTTGCGCCGGATCCGTTTTTTTACGCCAGATCCGGTTTTTTTCGCCGGATCCGTATTTTTCCGCCGATCCGTTTTTCCGCCGGATCCGTATTTTTCCGCCGGATTCGTTTTTTTTCCGCAGATCCGGGTTTTTTTTGCCGAATCCGTTTTTTTTCCCGCCAATCTGTTTGTTTTTCCGCTGGATCCGTTTTTTTTCCGCCGATCCGTGTTTTTTTGCCGAATCTGTTTTTTTCCGCCAATCGGTTTGTTTTTGCGCCGGATCCGTTTTTTTACACCAGATCCGTTTTTTTTCGCCGGATCCGTATTTCTCCGCCGATCCGTTTTTCCGCCGGATCCGGTTTTTTTTCCCGCCGGATTCGGTTTTTTTCCGCAGATCCGTTTTTTTTTGCCGAATCCGTTTTTTTTTCCGCCAATCTGTTTGTTTTTCCGCCGGATCCGTTCTTTTCCGCCGATCTGTGTTTTTTTGCCGAATCCGTTTTTTTTCCGCCAATCGGTTTGTTTTTGCGCCGGATCCGTTTTTTTTTACCCCAGATCCGTTTTTTTTTCGCCGGATCCGTGTTTTTCCGCCGATCGGGTTTTTTTTGCCCCGGATCCATTTTATTACAAGCCAGATCCGTTTTTTTTTTCCGCCGGATCCGTTTTATTTTTCTGATCCGTTTTTTTTGCCGACTTTGTTTTTATCCCGCCAATCCGTTTTTTTTGTGCCGGATCCGGGGTTTTTTTACGCCGATTCGTTTTTTTTTTTTTGCCGAATCCGTTTTGTTCCCGCTGATCGGGGTTTTTTTGCGCCGGATCCGTTTTTTTACAAGCCAGATCCGTTTTTTTACAGCCCACAGAGAACTATATACAGCACAGAGCAGTATACAGCACAGAGCACAGCCCACAGAGAACTATATACAGCCCACAGCAGTATACAGCACAGAGCACAGCCCACAGAACTATATACAGCCCACAGTAGTATACAGCACAGAGCACAGCCCACAGAGAACTATATACAGCCCACAGCAGTATACAGCACAGAGCACAGCCCACAGAGAGCTATATACAGCCCACAGTAGTATACAGCACAGAGCACAGCCCACAGAGTACTATATACAGCCCACAGTAGTATACAGCACAGAGCACAGCCCACAGAGTACTATATACAGCCCACAGCAGTATACAGCACAGAGCACAGCCCACAGAGAACTATATACAGCCCACAGTAGTATACAGCACAGAGCACAGCCCACAGAGAGCTATATACAGCCCACAGTAGTATACAGCACAGAGCACAGCCCACAGAGTACTATATACAGCCCACAGTAGTATACAGCACAGAGCACAGCCCACAGAGTACTATATACAGCCCACAGCAGTATACAGCACAGAGCACAGCCCACAGAACTATATACAGCCCACAGTAGTATACAGCACAGAGCACAGCCCACAGAGAACTATATACAGCCCACAGCAGTATACAGCACAGAGCACAGCCCACAGAACTATATACAGCCCACAGTAGTATACAGCACAGAGCACAGCCCACAGAGAACTATATACAGCCCACAGTAGTATACAGCACAGAGCACAGCCCACAGAGTACTATATACAGCCCACAGCAGTATACAGCACAGAGCACAGCCCACAGAACTATATACAGCCCACAGTAGTATACAGCACAGAGCACAGCCCACAGAGAACTATATACAGCCCACAGCAGTATACAGCACAGAGCACAGCCCACAGAGAACTATATACAGCCCACAGTAGTATACAGCACAGAGCACAGCCCACAGAGAACTATATACAGCCCAGCCCACAGCAGTATACAGCACAGAGCACAGCCCACAGAGAACTATATACAGCCCACATCTCTTCTCTTCCTCCCCTCCCCTCCTCCGAGAATGGCCCCACAGTCCAGAAAAAAAAAAAAACTCTCCTCACCTCTCCTCGTGCCCAGCGTTGCTTCCTGGTTCCTGCTCCTGTCTCAGCAGCTGCAGTCTGCCCGGGACACAGCAGGTGCGCGATGATATGACATCATCGCGCACCCGCAGTGTCAGAGGCAGAGCGGGGAATGATGGGAGAGGAGCGTCTGTAGACGCTCTCTCCTCCATCATTGCATTCAACTGTACCGGCGTCTATACGCCGGTATAGTTGAATGCGACGGCGGGGGCGGCGGATTGAGCGGCCCACCACTGGCACCGGCCCTTCTGGCATTTGCCAGAAGTGCCCTATGGCCAGTCCGGCCCTGCTTGACTCTGATACAGGAAATTAGTAAAATTAGTAAAATTAGCAAAAATTAGTACCTGGGATCACTTGACCTTGTGGTGCAATGGTAAGGCCGACGGCTGTAGTCTCTAGACGCAGGATCCATTTTTTGTCGGCCGGATCCTTTTTTTTTTCCGCCGGATTGGTTTTATCTTTCTGCCGGATCCGTTTTTTCCACCGGGTCCGTTTTTTTCCACCGATCCGGTTTTTTTTTGCCGAATCCGTCGTTTTTTCGCCAGTCGGTTTGTTTTTGCGCCGGATCCGTTTTTTTACGCCAGATCCGTTTTTTTTCGCCGGATCCGTATTTTTCCGCCGATCCGTTTTTCCGCCGGATCCGTATTTTTCCGCCGATCCGTTTTTCCTCCGGATCCGTTTTTTTTCCGCCGGATTCGTTTTTTTTCCGCAGATCCGGGTTGTTTTTGCCGAATCCGTTTTTTTTCCCGCCAATCTGTTTGTTTTTCCGCTGGATCCGTTTTTTTTCCGCCGATCCGTGTTTTTTTGCCGAATCTGTTTTTTTTCCGCCAATCGGTTTGTTTTTGCGCCGGATCCGTTTTTTTTACACCAGATCCGTTTTTTTTCGCCGGATCCGTATTTTTCCGCCGATCCGTTTTTCCGCCGGATCCGGGTTTTTTTTCCGCCGGATTCGTTTTTTTTCCGCAGATCCGTTTTTTTTGCCGAATCCGTTTTTTTTTCCGCCAATCTGTTTGTTTTTCCGCCGGATCCGTTCTTTTCCGCCGATCTGTGTTTTTTTGCCGAATCCGGTTTTTTTCCGCCAATCGGTTTGTTTTTGCGCCGGATCCGTTTTTTTTTTACCCCAGATCCGTTTTTTTTTCGCCGGATCCGTGTTTTTCCGCCGATCGGGTTTTTTTTGCCCCGGATCCATTTTATTACAAGCCAGATCCGTTTTTTTTCCGCCGGATCCGTTTTATTTTTCTGATCCGTTTTTTTTGCCGACTTTGTTTTTATCCCGCCAATCCGTTTTTTTTGTGCCGGATCCGGGTTTTTTTTACGCCGATCCGTTTTTTTTTTTGCCGAATCCGTTTTGTTCCCGCCGATCGGGGTTTTTTGCGCCGGATCCGTTTTTTTACAAGCCAGATCCGTTTTTTTTTTGCCGATCCGTTTTTTTTTACCTAATCCGTTTTTTTCGCCGATCCGTTTTTTTCCACCTAATCCGTTTTTTTTACGCCAGATCCGGTTTTTTCCGCCAGATCCATTTTTTTCCGCCGATCCGTTTTTTCTTTTTGCCGAATCCGTTTTGTTCCCGCCAATCGGGGTTTTTTTTGCGCCGGATCTGTTTTTTTGACAAGCCAGATCCGTTTTTTTTCCAACGGATCCGTTTTTTCCGACGGATCCATTTTTTCCTGCTGATCTGTTTTTTTTTGTGCCGGATCCGTTTTTTCCCCGCCGGATCCGTTTTTTTCCGCCGGATCCGTTTTTTTTCGCCGGGGATGTGCATGTCTTCAGTGCCATCTCACAGATCTGCGGAGCATCATTTCTCTCTGTAAGTTATACCTTGATTCAACTTGGCCAAGTGTTTTTGCAGTACCATTATATCTCCATCCATGATTTCTCAAGCACTTTTCCAAAATTGTGTAGTCAAGCTAAGTGAATTCACTATCTACCTTTCTGTTATTTCATAAGCAGTTGCGATGATCGGCATCTTCTCTGAAGTACTGATGAAAACACAATCATTTTACTTCTTTTCAAGAACAGTTTAGTGCTTCTATTGGTTTCTGTTCTAACTTGGCTTGTCCCATGACTTCTATCTCACTAAGGCCAGTCTCACACGTCCAGATAATTCCGGCACTGGAAAAATCGGTACCGGAGTTATCCGTGTCCGTGTGTCCGTGAGCTCACGTGGCACATCAGTGTGGCACACGTGCGGCAGCCGTGTGCCGCCCGTGTGCCAACTGGGTACCACACGAACCGTGCAGGAGACAGCGCTACAGTAAGCGCTGTCCCCTGCTTTGGGTGCTGAAGCCGCTATTCATTTCTTCTCTCCAGCAGCGTTCGCTGGAGAGAAAGAATGAAAAATCATTGTTTTTTTATTTTTTTTTTCCGGTTAAAATAAAGTACCCTGTAACCAACCCCCTCCCACCTACTGTGCGCCCGCCCGCTGGAAATAAAATACTCACGTCACACTGTGTTGTCCAGCCTGCTCTCCATTGTAGACTCTACAACGAGGGCTATGGACGGGGCGATCCGCACCGCTGATCGGCATGGGGTCTCTTAGGCCGCGTCCGGCCTCCTCCCACTTCAGGACCACTGGTTAGTTCTGAGGTCCCCCAGGGTCACAAATACCGACCTGATGTTGACACCCCAATCGGCATAGCACAGGGCAGCCCAGAACACCTGGACTCAAGCGCTCCAGCACTCAGCCTCCCTGGTAACTAGGATTACAGGCGCACGCCACCGCGCCCGGCGATTGTCTAGTGCTGCTATTACTGACTAGAGGCTGCAAGGAGCCGTGACGTCATCGGGAGCCACAGCGCCATCTAGTGTCTGCAGGATGAACCTGCCATAAAGTCAGTAACATAAGTCAGTATACCGCTGCAACATGGTCACAAATCACAGTAACATCAGAAATAACCTCAGAAATACTCTGACACCGGAGTCTGATACTTGACTCTGATACAGGAAATTAGTAAAATTAGTACCTGGGATCACTTGACCTTGTGGTGCAATGGTAAGGCCGACGGCTGTAGTCTCTAGACGCAGGATCCATTTTTTGTCGGCCGGATCCTTTTTTTTTTCCGCCGGATTGGTTTTATCTTTCTGCCGGATCCGTTTTTTCCACCGGGTCCGTTTTTTTCCGCCGATCCGTTTTTTTTTTCCGAATCCGTCGTTTTTTCGCCAGTCGGTTTGTTTTTGCGCCGGATCCGTTTTTTTACGCCAGATCCGGTTTTTTTCGCCGGATCCGTATTTTTCCGCCGATCCGTTTTTCCGCCGGATCCGTATTTTTCCGCCGGATTCGTTTTTTTTCCGCAGATCCGGGTTTTTTTTGCCGAATCCGTTTTTTTTCCCGCCAATCTGTTTGTTTTTCCGCTGGATCCGTTTTTTTTCCGCCGATCCGTGTTTTTTTGCCGAATCTGTTTTTTTCCGCCAATCGGTTTGTTTTTGCGCCGGATCCGTTTTTTTACACCAGATCCGTTTTTTTTCGCCGGATCCGTATTTCTCCGCCGATCCGTTTTTCCGCCGGATCCGGTTTTTTTTCCCGCCGGATTCGTTTTTTTTCCGCAGATCCGTTTTTTTTTGCCGAATCCGTTTTTTTTTCCGCCAATCTGTTTGTTTTTCCGCCGGATCCGTTCTTTTCCGCCGATCTGTGTTTTTTTGCCGAATCCGTTTTTTTTCCGCCAATCGGTTTGTTTTTGCGCCGGATCCGTTTTTTTTTACCCCAGATCCGTTTTTTTTTCGCCGGATCCGTGTTTTTCCGCCGATCGGGTTTTTTTTGCCCCGGATCCATTTTATTACAAGCCAGATCCGTTTTTTTTTTCCGCCGGATCCGTTTTATTTTTCTGATCCGTTTTTTTTGCCGACTTTGTTTTTATCCCGCCAATCCGTTTTTTTTGTGCCGGATCCGGGGTTTTTTTACGCCGATTCGTTTTTTTTTTTTTGCCGAATCCGTTTTGTTCCCGCTGATCGGGGTTTTTTTGCGCCGGATCCGTTTTTTTACAAGCCAGATCCGTTTTTTTTCGCCGATCCGTTTTTTTTTACCTAATCCGTTTTTTTTCACCTAATCCGTTTTTTTTACGCCAGATCCGTTTTTTTCCGCCAGATCCGTTTTTTTCCGCCGATCCGTTTTTTCTTTTTGCCGAATCCGTTTTGTTCCCGCCAATCTGGGTTTTTTTTGCGCCGGATCTGTTTTTTTGACAAGCCAGATCCGTGTTTTTTCCGACGGATCCGTTTTTTCCTGCTGATCTGTTTTTTTTTTGTGCCGGATCCGTTTTTTTCCCGCCGGATCCGTTTTTTTCCGCCGGATCCGTTTTTTTTCGCCGGGGATGTGCATGTCTTCAGTGCCATCTCACAGATCTGCGGAGCATCATTTCTCTCTGTAAGTTATACCTTGATTCAACTTGGCCAAGTGTTTTTGCAGTACCATTATATCTCCATCCATGATTTCTCAAGCACTTTTCCAAAATTGTGTAGTCAAGCTAAGTGAATTCACTATCTACCTTTCTGTTATTTCATAAGCAGTTGCGATGACCGGCATCTTCTCTGAAGTACTGATGAAAACACAATGATTTTACTTCTTTTCAAGAACAGGTTAGTGCTTCTCTTGATTTCTGTTCTAACTTGGCTTGTCCCATGACTTCTATCTCACTAATGCTACAAGGGGTTTTCCATTCTCTCCCAATGATGTAGCAGCATGTCTCCCCAGTGTCAGACCGGGGGGTTTAGAGCCCAATAGACGAATGCGAAGGGTCACCTCACAGCTGCAAGAAAAGATTTTCTTTTTGCTCTTATGCTCAAGGACCAAGTGTTCTACCATCTGAAGTTGCCTGCACTATTACAATATATTTTTGGATTCCATACGGCAAACAGCATAATAGAAAAGAAATCTAAATGGCCGATTCTCCTTTTGGTTAGTGACGTCACATCTGTGAAAATATCGAATCAAAATTATTCAAAAAGTGATACACACTATATAATCATATAATTAAAAAGTAAAGGCTGTGACACCAAAAAATGAGCTCTCACACAGATCCGGAAATATAAAAAAAATATATTAGAATATGGCAATGAAACAAGCAGAATAAAAATGTTCCCACGTTTAGTTTTTTTCTAGTAAACACAAGTAAAGCTCTACTTATTGTTGTGCTGCTGTAGTCATACTGACCTGGAGAAGGACGTCAAAGGGAACCTGTCGGCAGGATTGTGCACAGTAACCGACACACAGTGTCAGGTCGGCGGCGTCATACTGATTACAATGATACCTGGTGATGAAATCTATCTTGTTGTTTCTTAATCTTTATTCTCAGTTTTGTGGTGCTGATATGCTTGAGTCCTAAGGGCTGTCCCACACGTCCAGATAATTCCGGTACCGGAATAAATCGGTACCGGAGTTATCCGTGTCCGTGTGCCTGGGAACTCACGGAGGCCATATGTGCGGCACACGTGTGCCGCCCGTATGGCGAGTGGGTACCACACGGAGCGTGTGGTACCCACTCTGCATGGTGCTGAAGCTGCGATTCATATCTTCCCTGTAGCAGCGTTTGCTGCAGAGAAAATATGAAGAATAGTGTTTAAAATAAATATCCATGTGTACGCCGCCCCCCCACCCCCTGTGCGCCCCCCCGCTGGTCAGAAAATACTTACCCGCTTCCTCGCTGCTTCCTGGTCTGGCCGCGGCTTCTCCTGCATGCCGTCACGTGGGGCCGATCATTTACAGTCATGAATATGTGGCTCCACCTCCCATAGGGGCGGAGCCGACTATTCATGATTGTAAATGATCGGCCCCACGTGACCGCATACAGTAGGAGGCGCGGCCAGACCAGGAAGGAGCGAGGGAGCGGGTAAGTATTTTCTGACCAGCGGGGGGGGGCGCACAGGGGGTGGGGGGGCGGCGGACACCTAAATCTTTATTTTTAACACTATTCTTCATATTTTCTCTACAGCAAACGCTGCTGCAGGGAAGATATGAATACCGGCTTCAGCACCATGTGGGGGGGACAGCGCTTACTGTAGCGCTGTCTCCTGCACGCACACGGACCCCAGACGGAGAATGTCCGTGTGAGGTCCGTGTTTTACGCGGACCCATTGACTCTATTGGGTCCGTGTAAAACGTGTGCTCCCACGAACACTGACATGTCTCCGTGTTTGGCACACGGAGACACGGTCCGCAAAAAATCAATGACATCTGAACAGATGCATTGATTTTTATGTGTCTACGTGTGTCAGTGTCTCCGGTACGTGAGGAAACTGTCACCTCACGTACCGGAATCACTGACGTGTGAAACCGGCCTAACACGGGGTTCATGTATGTGGTGCTCTGATTAGGTATTCATAATGCAGACTGCTGACAGGTCACTGATCCCTTGGCGATCTCCGACAGCTGCTACTGCGCAAGCGGCGCCATATTTGATGAGGATTTTTAAAATCTTCTCTAGTAAGATGGTGACGCTGGCGCATGCGCAGTTGCAGCTATCGGATCTCTATACAAACCGATAGCTGCTATTGCACAGGTGCCCCAAGTGCCACTGACAAAATTGATATTTTATTTTTGCTCAAGGAAATCTGCAAAAGGGATTAAGTGCACAGTAACCATGCGATTATGCTGCAGTGCAGGGGCCAAGGCTGGCATCTGCCTGCAAAAGCGTTTCTTTTTTTTATTCACTATGTGATTGTATTCATTATGGAAACTAGGGGGCGGGTCAGTGAGGGATCAGTGACCTGTCAGCATTTTGCATTATGAATAGCTAATCAGAGCATCACATGAAGACCCCCACAGGCCGCCCCGAAGCACAAGTGTCATGATTACCCCAATGGCAGGGAAATGAAAATAACAAAACGGACTAGCTCTCGGGTGATGGAAACTAAAGTTGACCGTGACCTGAACCTGACACAACACTGGAAGTAGCCGAGGGGTGTTCCTACGATGCCCTAGACACCACGCGCCAGCCGGAGATCTAACTACCCCTATCAGAGGAATATACAGGCCTGCCTTACCTCCAGAGATGAACCCCAAAAGGAGATAGCAGCTCCCCACAGATATTGACGGTGAGTTAAGAGGAAAAGACATACGTAGGATGAACAGCAGATTTAGCACAGTGAGGTCCGCTAGATAGCAGACGGATAGGAAAGAGTTACTTCACGGTCAACTTCAAAACACTACTCAAAAACACCATCCTGAAATTACTTTAAAACTCCAGTGACAACTCATGCCACTGGAGTGGCAATTTCGGTCCACAAGAGCTTCCAGCTACAGAGAGTCACATCGCAGCAAGCTGGACAAGAAATAGCATAAACTAGAAACAAAATACAACTTAGCTGAACAGGAACTTGAGGCAGGAGAATGCAACAGAATGCTACTGATACATTGTTGGCCGGCATAGGACTAACAGCCAAGCAGCCTTAAATAGGAAACTCCCCTAATGGGTGGCAACAGGTGATCAGGGATAGAAGAAGGCACACAAGTGGCACCACCACAAAACACCACCGGGGGAGCCCACAAACAGAGTTCACAACACACAAGCATATCATTAACTCAATACTGAAAATAAAGATTAAACAACAACCACAAGACGGATTTCAGCACCAGGTCTCATTGTAATCAGTATAACGGCGCCGACCTGACACTGTGTGTAGTTTGCTGAACACAATCCTGCTGACAGGTTCCTCAGAGCACGTGGGGAACGGCATTAAAATAAAAGCCATAAAATTGTGACAAAATTGAATTTTCAAATTGCACCCCATTTTGCTTTTTTTTCTGCTTTCCACTTGAACCTAATATTAAGTGCAGCCATTAGAACTTACAAATTGTCCTGCAAAAAGATAAGCTGGTCATAAAACTATATGAATATATAAAGCTATGGCTGCGAGAATGGCGGGAGTGGAAAGCGATAAACCAAAAATATAAACTTTTGTTATTTTCCCCTTTTTTTCTCAAACTTCCTTTGTCCCTTTTTTGCTTCTTAAACGGGCTGCTTCACATTAATAAATGATATTGACTGTGTACAGAAAGTAAATCTATGGCACTTACTAGTATTTTGTAATTGTCCACATTGCCTCCTTTGTTGGGTTGACTCATCTTTCTATTGCAGTATACACTTCTCATTTCCATGGTTACAGACTACCCTGCAATACAGCAACACTTGCATTAGGCTGCTTTCACACTAGCGTCGGTACAGGGTCGTCGCACTGCGTCGGCCCGACGTACCGACGCATACTGTGAAAAAAATGCCCGACGTGGCAGCGGAAGCAGTCTTACGACGCTTCCGCTGCCCCATTGCAAGGTCCGGGGAGGAGGGCACGGCGTTTCGGCCGCGCATGCGCGGTTGGAAATGGCGGACTAGATGCACAAAAAAATGTTACATGTAACATTTTTTTGTTGCGGCGGTCCCCAAAACACGACGCAACCGTCGCACGACGGTTGCGACGTGTGGCAATACGTCGCAATTAGTGTTGAGCGATACCTTCCGATATCGGAAAGTATCAGTATCGGATTGGATCGGCCGATAATCAAAAAATATCGGATATCGCTGATACCGATACCCGATACCAATGCAAGTCAATGGGACCAAAATATCGGAATTAAAATAAACCCTTTCTTTCCTTGTAGGTTCATTCTACATGAAGGAAAACAGCTAAGAATAATGTAGGATGTATTGGGGGAGGTGGCGGAGACATTAAAGGCACAGAGGTTTAGCCCAATCAAATAGAATAGCAGGAATTTTAAAAAAAATTTAAGACGTTCGGAGTTACAAAGATATTGACCATGTTAAGATTTTTTTTAATTTGTCAGATATTGATCTTTCACTACTTCCATGCCCTTCACCTTCTTTTTTACTTCTCCCACACTTTCTTCTTCATCATCCTCAGCAGCATCTTTGACATCAACTTCTTCTTCACCTTATTCATCTTCTTCTTCATCTTCTACCTATTATTTTTTTTGTTACATTCTTCATATTCTTTTTATTAAACTATTATTCTTCTTCATATTCTACTTCTTCATCATATTCTTATTTGTGACAGGCATTCCTGTAGTTGTTGTCTATAAAAGTTTGAAGATTACACCTTCCGTTCTGCCTGTCACAAAAGAGTTACATTTGTCTGCGTTCAGTTAGGCCTGCAGCATCAGGCTTTATCCAGGGGCACCACGAGGAGGAACGGACTCACCCCCATACACTGCTTAGTCTTCTTCTGCTTATAATTTAGATAATATCTTTTGCTCTGATGTTTAGTCTTATGCTTAATGTTCTTCTGCTCTTTGTTCTGCAGCGTCTTGTTCTTCTGCTTCTCGGTCTTCCGTGTCGTCGTCTCCAGGGTCGTCGTCTCCGGGGTCGTCGTTGTCATCGGGGTGGTCTTCAGGGTCATCGTCTCCAGGGTCGTCATCTCAGGGGTTGTTGTCTCTGGTGTCGTTGTCATCTTAGGGGTGGTCTTCAGGGTCGTCGTCTTTAGGGTCTTGAACTTGGAAATGTAGCAGAAGGTACATGAAGGCTGAGAAAATGCCGAGAACCAGCTGATGGAACTGGAACCCGGATGGCTACCCAAAGGTCCAAGAGCCAATGGAACTACCGAGGACCAGCTGACGTTACTGGAACCCGGTTAGTAAGCAGGATGTACCCGTGCCAGAAAGCACTACCAAGGACCACCTGACGTTGGTGGAACTCGGATACCCAGAAGGAGGCACCTAAGCCAAAGGCTCTGCCTGGAACCAGCTGACAGTACTGGAACCAGGATGGGGGCCTATTCAAGATTGTCATCCTACAGCCCCTAGCGGTGTTGGAGCCCAGGGTCAGCAGGAGGAGCAGAGTGCAGGCCGAAGCCTGCACTGGAGGCACTTTAATATCTGATGGAGTGTCAGCGTGGCGGTCGCAGGACACATTGTCGGTTACACAGCAGGGGAGCAGCTGACGTTACTGAACCCCACTAACACAGGAGCAATTGTTTTTCTCAGCACTTCCAGGCAGCAACTAGCGGTGTTGGAGCCCAGGGTCAGCAGGAGGAGCAGAGTATAGGCTGAGGCCTAATTGGAGCAAATTGAAAGTGAACCTTTAAACCCCCAGGCGTTAGTAACTAGAAGAGCCAGCTTGTGCAACAGTAATGCTGCACAAGGAAAAGGTTGCTCTTTTAATTATGCTCCTTGCACACGCTGAACGAAACACTTTTAAAATTGTGCCACTCATACCGTGAAACCGTCATGGAGGCGGGACTTTCCTTCTTAATGACACGCAGCACAGCTGTTAAAAATACCCCCTTGGCGCTGGGCGCAGCCTCCTGAGCGCTGCTTTTTTGTGTACCGGAGTCTGCGCTGTTATGTTATCCCTTGGCCATGCGCTGTTAGCGCTGCCTGTCTTCTGACATCATTTGATGTCAGCCTTTGCGGTCGCGCTGCCCATGAATCCCAGCCCCGCAGTGTCTTGTGATTTATTCACACTGTGGGGCTGGGATTCATGGCCTTGCGCAGTAAATATGTTCGCCTCTCACTCACGTCCTTTCGCCTGCTTTAGACTGTGCGGCGGTAGCTGATCCCTAATCACATGCCACGGCCGTGAAGCCGCACAGTCTGAAGAAGGCGGAAGGAGATGAGTGAGAGGCGAATATATGCACCGCGCGTCACGGCAGTGGCCCAGTCTGAAGAAGGCGGAGGGAGATGAGTGAGAGCCTGAGGTGAAGATATGCACTGCGCATGCCCATGGATCCCAGGCCCGCAGTATGATTAAATCAGAAGAGACTGCGAGGAGGGATCTCGGGCAGCGCGGCCTCACAGGCCCAGTCTGCCTGACACCAAATGATGTCAGAAGACGGGCAGCGCAGACTGCGCATGGCCAAGGTTGAACAAAACAGCACAGGCTACTAGACAGATTCAAACAACGCTAAGGAGGTGGCGCACGGCGCCAAGGGGGTAGGGATGACGGCTGGGAAAGTCCCGTTACGAAGGAAAGTCCCACCTCCGGGACAGTTTTACGGCATCAGGGGACACATTGTATAAGTGTTAAGTTCAGCATGAGCAAGGAGCAAAACTAAAAGAGCTACCTGTACCTTGTGCAGCATTACTGCTGCACAAGGTGGCTCTTTCAGTAACAAACGCTTGGGGGGGGACAGGTTCCCTTAAATTTCAGTTGTTGTGTCAGCGTGGCGGTTGCAGGACACATTGCCGCATACACAGCTGGGGATCAGCTGACGTTACTAAAACCCAATAACACTGGGTCATGTGTTTTGACTGTGCAGAGGACTGTGCTCTCGCATCCGATGCAATATGCCAGTGTGACGTCGGCCTTAGGTCATTAGCAGAACAGAGGGAACAGGTAGGGTGATAGACAGACATACATTTTTTAATTTTATAAGATATTACTTTACAATATGTTATTAAAAGTAATTAATATTTGTGGCTTGAGGTGGAATGCTTTTGTGTAACACAGCAAAAAAATATATTGGATAGATCTGAAACTGCATGCAAACAATATTTTCAACTCAATTTTATTTTCCACGCGTATTTTTACTCTTTATAACACTCATTGTGTTGTAAGACACACATAGTGCAGTACCTCATGCCACTGGGCGCATTCAGGATGTATACATCGAGAAGTCAGGAAGAAAATAAGGAGGGAGGAAGCTTGCGCACTACACTGCCAAAACATGAACCAAAAATATCAGTCATGTGACCCTATGGGACATCCTGCACCTGCAAGGGAGATATCAAGACCGTCATATGACATGACGGTCCTGATAAATGTTCCCCCAACAGTGTATTATGAAATGTACGGAGACAAGAGGCTGGCCTACATTACAATTAACAGGAGAAAACTGTGATGAGTTATGAAAAAGGTGGAAAGGGTATGCAAAGATTTTAAAAGAAATAGCAAATCTAAGGTTTATACATATTTGTACAACAGTAACAATAAACTTTACCTTGATTTTTTCCAGCACACAGCAGCACTCCCTGCCATTATCGGCCTAACCGACCGCTGCGCTCTGCAAAATGACTTTCGACTAACCTCTGCACTAATCCGTACCTCCCACTCCCGACTCCAAGACTTTTCCCGTGCTGCGCCAATCCTCTGGAATGCTCTACCCCAAGATATTAGGACCAGCCACAACTTGCATAGTTTTAAGCGCTCGCTCAAAACAAACTGTCACGTTCCCTAATCAAACTCATTTTATGTTTGTGTGTGTGTGTAGCCCATTCACTATCTCCATCTACCCCCCACCCCCTGAAGATGGCTAGACCATCATTGTAAATAAGCTTCTGTACGTTGTATCTCCCCACCTCATTGTAGATTGTAAGCTCTCACGAGCAGGGTCGTCTTATTGTGCTTTATTACTGTATTGTTAACGTTGTTACCTATGACTGCTGTGTTTGAAACTGTTAAACTGTAAAGCTCTGCGGAATATGTTGGCGCTATATAAATAAAGATTATTATTATTATTATTATTGGCAGTGGAAGTTGTTAAAAAAGGGTTTTAATTGCTTGATGGACACCTAATTTTTAACTTGGAGCATGTACATTAGGGTCCTGTTTTGCACATGTACTGAATGGTAGAACACTTGGTCCATAAGATCAAAAAGAAAATCTTTTCTTGCAGCTGTGGGGTGACCCTTCGCATTCGTCTATTGGGCTCTAAACACCCCAGTCTGACACTGGGGAGACATGCTGCTACATCATTGGTAGAGAATGGAAAACTCCTTGTATCATTAGGCCGGTTTCACACGTCAGTGGCTCCGGTACGTGTGGTGACAGCTTTCTCACGTACCGGAGACACTGACTCACGTAGACACATTAAAATCAATGTGTCTCTGCACATGTCAGTGTGTTTTCACGGACCGTGTGTCCGTTTGAAAAACACGGAGACATGTCAGTGTTCGTGGGAGCGCACGTATCACACATCATTAAAGTCAATGGGTCCGTGTAAAACACGTACCGCACACGGATGCTGTCCGTATGCCATCTGTGTGTCCCTATGGGAGGTGGAGCCGCATATTCATCACTGTAATGAGCAGCACTATGTGACCGCTCATACAGGACAAGCTGCGGCGCTGAGAGGACGCTGGGTGAGTATTTTATTTCCAGCGGGCGGGCGCACAGTAGGTGGGAGGGGGTTGGTTACAGGGTACTTTATTTTAACCGGAAAAAAAAAATAAAAAAACAATGATTTTTCATTCTTTCTCTCCAGCGAACGCTGCTGGAGAGAAGAAATGAATAGCGGCTTCAGCACCCAAAGCAGGGGACAGCGCTTACTGTAGCGCTGTCTCCTGCACGGTTCGTGTGGTACCCAGTTGGCACACGGGCGGCACACGGCTGCCGCACGTGTGCCACACTGATGTGCCACGTGAGCTCACGGACACACGGACACGGATAACTCCGGTACCGATTTTTCCAGTGCCGGAATTATCTGGACGTGTGAGACTGGCCTTAGTGAGATAGAAGTCATGGGACAAGCCAAGTTAGAACAGAAACCAATAGAAGCACTAAACTGTTCTTGAAAAGAAGTAAAATGATTCTGTTTTCATCAGTACTTCAGAGAAGATGCCAATCATCGCAACTGCTTATGAAATAACAGAAAGGTATATAGTGAATTCACTTAGCTTGACTACACAATTTTGGAAAAGTGCTTGAGAAATCATGGATGGAGATATAATGGTACTGCAAAAACACTTGGACAAGTTGAATCAAGGTATATCGTACAGAGAGAAATGATGCTCCGCAGATCTGTGAGATGGCACTGAAGACATGCACTTCCCCTGCAGAATCAGATCGTGTAGGACACTCCCATAGTTCCTGTTTTTGCTGCCCAGAAGGACCACGCCTCGCAGACTGTGGACAGTGGATTAGTGAGACCCCTAGTGGTCATGAATTTGCAACCAGTTCTTGGGTGGATGCAAAGAAAACAATTGTATAAAGTCATTTGAGCATTAGACCCTTTCCTATGACTTTAAGTAAATGTACAGTCACTTGGAATTAGATATATAGTAAATCAGTGGCTCCCACCCAATTTCTTTGGCCATGTGATGTAAATACACAGCATGTCTGAAACTATTTGCTAACAAGGCAGGGGGATAAGAATGTCAGATATTAACCCCTTCGCGACATCCGCCGTACTAGTACTGCGCTGCCGGCACTGCATTTGTGCCAGCCGCAGTACTAGTACGGCGGACCGATCACCGCGGTCTCACGCTGAGCGCCGCGGTGATCGGGTGCGGGTGTCAGCTGTATATGACAGCTGACACCCCGCAGCAATGCCCACGATCGGCGCTATCGCCGATCACGGGCATTTAACCCCTCTGATGCCGCTGTCAATAGTGACAGCGGCATAGAGGGGGATCGCGCAGGGACGGGGGCTCCCTGCGCTCTCCCACCGGAGCAACGCGATGAGATCGCGCTGCTCCGGTGACCTGGAAGGAGTCCCCGGATCCAAGATGGCTGCGGGACTCCTTCCGGGTCATTTACTGACCTGGCTTGCCGGCGCCTGCAAGAGCTGCTGAGAGCAGGCGCCGGCAAGCCTCTGCCCTTGTCTGTGAGATCGGTGATCTGACAGAGTGCTGTGCACACTGTCAGATCACCGATCTGTGATGTCCCCCCCTGGGGCAAAGTAAAAAAGTAAAAAAAAAAAAAAGTCCACATGTGTAAAAAAAAAATTAAAAAAAAAATCCTAAATAAAGAAAAAAAAAAAAAATATTCCCATAAATACATTTCTTTATCTAAATTAAAAAAAAAAAATCACACAATAAAAGTACACATATTTAGTATCGCCGCGTCCATAACGACCCCACCTATAAAACTATATCACTAGTTAACCCCTTCAGTGAACACCGTAAAAAAAAAAAAGGCAAAAAACGCTTTATTCTCATACCGCCAAACAAAAAGTGAAATAACACGCGATCAAAAAGACGGATATAAATAACCATGGTACCGCTGAAAACGTCATCTTGTCTTGCAAAAAAAAAGCTGCCATACAGCATCATCAGCAGAAAAATAAAAAAGTTATAGCTCTCAAAATAAAGCGATGCAAAAACAATTATTTTTTTATATAAAATAGTTTTTATTGTGTAAAAGCGCCAAAACATAAAAAAATTACATAAATGAGGTATCGCTGTAATCGTACTGACATGAAGAATAAAGCTGCTTTATCAATTTTACCACACGTGGAATGGTATAAACGCCCCCCCTAAAAGAATTTCAGGAATTGCTGGTTTTTGTTCATTCCGCCTCCCAAAAATCGTAATAAAAAGCAATCAAAAAATGTCATGTGCCCGAAAATGGTACCAATAAAAACGTTAACTCGTCCCACAAAAAACAAGACCTCACATGACTCTGTGGACCAAAATATGGAAAAATCATAGCTCTCAAAATGTGGTGATGCAAAAATTATTTTTTGCAATAAAAAGCGTCTTTTAGTGTGTGATGGCTGCCAACCATAAAAATCCGCCAAAAAAACGCTATAAAAGTAAATCAAACCCCCCTTCATCACCCCCTTAGTTAGGGAAAAATAATAAAATTTTAAAAAATGTATGTATTTCCATTTTCCCATTAGGATTAGGGTTAGGGCTAGGGTTAGGGCTAGAGTTAGGGCTAGGGTTAGGGTTGGGGTTAGGGTTAGGGCTGGGGTTAAGGTCGGGGTTAGGGCTAGGGTTAGGGCTGTGGTTAGGGTTTCAGTTACGATTGGGGGTTTCCACTGTTTAGGCACATCAGGGGGCTTTCCATACGCGACATGGTGTCCTGTTATGACCCCAGTGGACAGGGTCTCAGAGGTACGTGTAGTCTGCGAGATACAAAAATCCAGCTCATAGGGCAGTGGTAACTGGGTTGACCAAATATCTACTCCTAACACCAACATTAGAAGTAGCCGGGGATCATGCCTACGGTGATCGCTAGATGACTCGCGCCAGCCGGAGAATCTAACTACCCCTAGGAGAAGAAAACAAAGACCTCTCTTGCCTCCAGAGAAAGGGACCCCAAAGCAAGATACAAGCCCCCCACAAATAATAACGGTGAGGTAAGAGGAAATGACAAACACAGAAATGAACCAGGTTCAGCAAAGAGAGGCCAGCTAACTAATAGCAGAATAAAGCAAGATAACTTATTTGGTCAACAAAAACCCTATAAAAATCCACGCTGGAGATTCAAGAACCCCCGAACCGTCTAACGGTCCGGGGGGAGAACACCAGCCCCCTAGAGCTTCCAGCAAAGGTCAGGATACAGATTGGAACAAGCTGGACAAAAATACAAAACAAAACAAAAGCAAAAAAGCAAGGAAGAGACTTAGCTTTAACAAGCAGGAACCAGGATCAGTACACACAGGGCTGCCACTAGAAATTTCGGGGCCCCATACTGGCAACATTTTCGGGGCCCCATTAAGACTCCGCCCAGGCTCCACCCCAGCCCCGCCTCCAACCCTCGAACTGTCTACAGCACCACCGCTGACTCTTGGAAAAACTACACTTCTCACCAATCACACATTAACAGTTCCCATCACCAGATCACACACATAGCCAGCAGATTTTGTTTTGGCCAAAAGGTTTTTTTAATCTGCCACGATGACAAGGTAGAGTCTTTTGGCCGGGCCCTACTCTACTCTAACTTATTAAACATTTGTTAAAATATGCAATACAATTTAGGTATATTTTTATTTATTTTTCAATTTTTCAAATGACCAATAATTCCACATACAAGGGACAAATAACACAACACCATGACCAGACACCACATTATCACCATAGTGACCTATAATACTATCTACAAGGAATAAATACTGCCACACCATGTGCAGACCACATATTACCACCACAGTGACCGAACAATATCGCATACAAGGGACAAATACCAAAGCAGCATGTACAGACCACATATTACCACCACATGGTGACCAACTACATACAAGGAACAAATACCAACACAACATGACCAGACCACATATTACCACCACACGGTGACCGAATAATAGCACGTACAAGGAACAAATTTTCACCACAGCATGACCAGACCACATATTACCACCAAATAGTGACCAAATAATAGCACATACAAGGAACAAATACCGCCACACCATGGCCGGACAACATATTACCACCACATTGTGACTGAATAGTACAATACTGATCATTAATAAAAAAAAAAATACTATCACCATAAGTGCTATTATACATAGGAGATCTGTACTTAGTATGCAGTGTCTGTGTACAGGTAATACAGTGGTCACCGATGCCATTATACACAGGAGCTCTATATATAGTGTCAGTGTACAGGTAATACAGGGATCACCAGTGACCTTATACACAGGAGCTCTATATATAGTGTCAGTGTACATGTAATACAGGGATCACTAGTGACATTATACACAGGAGCTCTGTATACAGTGTTTAGTGTACAGATAATATAGTGATCACCAGTGACATTATACACAGGAGCTCTGTATACAGTATATGGTGTCAGTGTATAGGTAATACAGGGATCACTAGTGACATGATACACAGGAGCTCTGTATACAGTATATAGCGTATGGTGTCAGTGTACAGGTAACATACTGACTCACCAGTGATGTCTCTAGCTGAAGTCCTTCATCTTTGCGTTTCTTTTTAGTCCAGCGCAGACCGCCATCACTTCTTTCAGCCAGGACTCGTCTCTGCATAAAATAACAGTTATCTAGAGCACCGCTTTCAGAGCACATTCCCCACTTTTTTCCTTTCTTCTACACTACCCATCTGAATACAGACATTCACCCACCATTAATATATACTGTAATTGGTTATTATGCAACCCACCATTCCAAATATAAATTATAATACGCCACTGAGCCCCTTCTAGCTATACATAGCCACTTTCCCCATTTAATATATAAATTAATTAGCACCTGTACTCTTTCTCCCAATTTATTTCCAGTCACTTTATCCTCAACGATCCCACTATGCACCTCCCGCTCTAACCCTAACTCCGATTCATTATAGTTACATGCCCCTTCTGCCTCAATTCATTGTCATGTCTTCTCTCTCTCCCACCCTCTATTCATTATCAACTGCTCTTCCCCACCCTCAAAATTCATTATTTGCTCTCCCTACCTTCAATATACCATTGGCTCTCCCCACCCCCACCTACAAATCAATTGCTGTCCACCGTCCCTCACACTCACTTGATGTGCATGCAGTCCCCATCACCCTTACTTTATCATTTGCAGCCCCCTATCATTTCATCATGTGCAGTACCCCCTCAAACACAATTCATCATCTGCAGCCCCCTATCATTTCATCATGTGCAGTGCCCCGTCAACCACACTTCATCATTTGCAGCCCCCTATCATTTCATCATGCGCAGTGCCCCCTTAAACACACTTCATCATCTGCAGCCCCCTATCATTTCATCATGTGCAGATCCCCCTCAACCACACTTCATCATCTGCAGCCCCCTATCATTTCATCTTGCGCAGTGCCCCCTTAAACACACTTCATCATCTGAAGCCCCCTATCATTTCATCATGCGCAGTGCCCCCTCAAACACACTTCATCATCTGCAGCTCCCTATCATTTCATCATGCGCAGTGCCCCCTCAACCACACTTCATCATCTGCAGGCTCACTCTCACCCACCTCACCCATTTAAAAAAACAAAAATAAAAATGTTTTTTATACTTACCTCAGTCGTTCCCGTCCGTCTAGTGTTTCCAGCAGTGAAGCAGCAGCTAGAATGTATGGGCTGCTGAGAGGACCTGACAGGAGCCCCTACATTCTAGCACATTCACTACTGAGACTGCTAGAATCAGAGGCGTAGCTAGGGTTTCAACTTAGGGGGGCGCGAAACATCTGAGTGGGCCCTTAACCAGCTAACCCTGATTACAGCTACGGTTGAGCACTTATTGTGAATATAGGGGAACCTCAGAATATGACCCTACTGTTATTGAAAATAAATCTCTATACAAAAACGAACATTGATTTTACCGCCATATTGTGATAATATGCAACTTTGATGGTCACAATACTCCGAGTGCCCCTATAACAATGATGCTTAAGTGCCCACTTAACATTTAATAATGTCCCCTAAGTTCCCCCTTGTACTGCTCCATTATACAGTATGGTGAGCTTAAAGCTTCCATATACACTGTATAATGATTCTATAACTCCCCCATACACCGTATGGTGTTCCCACTTCTCCCCTATTTACACAGTATGATGTTCCCACTGCTCCCCTATAGATAATGAGCCCAATGCTCCCCTATACACAGTATAATGCTGACAGAACTCCACTATAGAAAGTAGAATGCCCCCCAGAGCTCCCCTATTATTATTATTATTATTATTATTTATTGTTATAGCGCCATTTATTCCATGGCGCTTTACAAGTGAGGAGGGGTATACGTAATAACAAGTACAATAATCTTGAACAATACAAGTCATAACTGGTACAGTAGGAGAGAGGACCCTGCCCGCGAAGGCTCACAATCTACAAGGGATGGGTGAGAATACAGTAGGTGAGGGTAGAGCTGGTCATGCAGCGGTTTGGTCGATCGGTGGTTACTGCAGGTTGTAGGCTTGTCGTATACAGTGTAATGGGCCAACAGCTCCCATATGCACAATATGCCTTCACAGTTTCCTATACACAGTATGATGGGCCGGCAGCTGCCGTCAAACAGTATGATGTCCCTCACAGTTCTCCTGTACACAGTATGATGGGCCCACAGCTTCCTTATACACAGTATGATGGGCCCACAGCTTCCTTATACACAGTATGATGGGCCCGCAGCTCCCGTATACACAGTATGATGGGCCCACAGCTCCCTTATATGTAGTATGATGGGCCCGCAGCTCCCATATATACAGTATGATGGGCCCGCAGCTCCCTTATACACAGTATGATGGGCCCACAGCTTCCTTATACACAGTATGATGGGCCTGCAGCTCCCGTATACACAGTATGATGGGCCCACAGCTCCCTTATATGTAGTATGATGGGCCCGCAGCTCCCATATATACAGTATGATGGGCCCGCAGCTCCCTTATACACAGTATGATGGGCCCACAGCTTCCTTATACACAGTATGATGGGCCCGCAGCTCCCGTATACACAGTATGATGGGCCCGCAGCTCCCTTATATGTAGTATGATGGGCCCGCAGCTCCCATATATACAGTATGATGGGCCCGCAGCTCCCTTATACACAGTATGATGGGCCCGCAGCTCCCGTATACACAGTATGATGGGCCCGCAGCTCCCGTATACACAGTATGATGGGCCCGCAGCTCCCGTATACACAGTGTGATTGGCCCGCAGCTCCCTTATACACAGTGTGATGGGCCCACAGCTCCCGTATACACATTATGATGGGCCCGCAGCTCCCGTATACATTGTATGATGGGCCCACAGCTCCCTTATACACAGTATGATGGACCCGCAGCTCCCGTATACACAGTATGATGGACCCGCAGCTCCCGTATACACAGTATGATGGGCCCGCAGCTCCCGTATACACAGTATGATGGACCCCAGCTCCCTTATACAGAGTATGATGGGCCCGCAGCTCCCGTATACACAGTATGATTGACCCCCAGCTCCCTTATACACAGTATGATGGGCCCACAGCTCCCTTATACATAGTATGATGGGCCCGCAGCTCCCGTATACATAGTATGATGGATTCACAGCTCCCGTATACACAGTATGATGGACCCCCAGCTCCCTTATACACAGTATGATAGGGCCGCAGCTCCTGTATACACAGTATGATGGGACCACAGCTCCCTTATACACAGTGTGATGGGCCTGCAGCTCCTCTATACACAGTATGATGGGACCACAGCTCCCTTATACACAGTATGATGGGCCCGCAGCTCCCTTAAACACAGTGTGATGGGCCCGCAGCTCTCTTATACACAGTATGATGAGCCCACAGCTCCCTTATACACAGTATGATGAGCCCACAGCTTCCTTATACACAGTATGATGGGCCCGCAGCTCCCTTATACACAGTATGATGAGCCCACAGCTCCCTTATACACAGTATGATGGACTCACAGCTCCCTTATACACAGTATGATGGACCTGCAGCTCCCTTATACACAGTATGATGGACCTGCAGCTCCCGTATACACAGTATGATGGACATTTACTCATCCTCCGGCGTATTCAGTATTTTGTGGCACTGCTGCAGTGCCGCTGCTCAAACTTGTGAGCGCAGCTTCTGACAGGCCAGAAGTTAGAAGCTATGTCACAAGCGCTCAATGTAAGACTATGAGGCTATGTGCACTTTGTTGCGGATTTACTGCGGATTTCCTGTGTTTTTTGTGCAGATTTCACCTGCGTTTTACCACCTGCGGAATCCTATACAGGAGCAGGTGTAAAATGCTGCGGAATCTGCAAATAGAACTGACATGCTATGGAAAATACAATGCAGCGTTTCCGCACCATGTGCACTGTGGATTTGGTTTTCCATAGGTTTAAATGGTACTGTAAACCAGATGGAAAACTGCTGCAGATCCGCAGCGGCCAATCCGCACCGTGTGCACTTAGCCTGAGAGTGAGAAAGAGGCCAGAACGAGGCTCCCACAGACTCACACTCATTAGTGACCTCTGCGCTGCTCCATGAAACACTGGCGCCTCGGACAGGCCACAAACTGCAGGAGACGGAGCCGAGCGGAGACTAAAACAGATGAAGACGCCAGAAGGTGAGTATCAGACAGGGGGCAGGGGACGCGGATTTTCAGCACCTGGAAGTGGTG